>NW_026700311.1:0-45400 GCF_030435755.1 Ochotona princeps | reverse complement strand
GCAAAGGCTCTAGACGCAAATATTGGTGTGAGAGCTAATTCAATCAAGGAAACACTGCATGTTGGTGAAGGGCATATTGAAGAAGGATCAGCCGAGTGGTTCTTGTGGGAGAACAACTCCATTTGGCTCACTAACTTCACACACCATCAGGCTTCCAAGCAGCTCTCAAGGAAACTCAGTTTTCACACTCTATGCTTAGTGCTCTTTGTGTGCCTAGGACTGAAATGAAGCTTGGTCAGCATCCCACACAAACGAATGCTCCACATGCGGGTTTCACATGCCACCAACTCCACATTCACAGGCAACTTCAGCGCCACAGCCGTTTTCAGATGGCCCTCAATGCAAAGGCTCTAGACGCAAATATTGGTGTGAGAGCTAATTCAATCAAGGAAACACTGCATGTTGGTGAAGGGCATATTGAAGAAGGATCAGCCGAGTGGTTCTTGTGGGAGAACAACTCCATTTGGCTCACTAACTTCACACACCATCAGGCTTCCAAGCAGCTCTCAAGGAAACTCAGTTTTCACACTCTATGCTTAGTGCCCTTTGAGTGCATTATCTAGGAATGAACCTGGTAGAGCATCCCACACAAACGAATGCTCCACATGCGGGTTTCACATGCCACCAACTCCACATTCACAGGCAACTTCAGCGCCACAGCCGTTTTCAGATAGCCCTCAATGCAAAGGCTCTAGACGCAAATATTGGTGTGAGAGCTAATTCAATCAGGGAAACACTGCATGTTGGTGAAGGGCATATTGAAGAAGGATCAGCCGAGTGGTTCTTGTGGGAGAACAACTCCATTTGGCTCACTTACTTCACACACCATCAGACTACCAAGCAGCTCTCAAGGAAACTCAGTTTCCACACTCTATGCTTAGTGCCCTTTGAGTGCATTATCTAGGAATGAACCTGGTAGAGCATCCCACACAAACGAATGCTCCACATGCGGGATTCACATGCCACCAACTCCACATTCACAGGCAACTTCAGCGCCACAGCCGTTTTCAGATAGCCCACAATGCAAAGGCTCTAGACGCAAATATTGGTGTGAGAGCTAATTCAATCAAGGAAACACTGCATGTTGGTGAAGGGCATATTGAAGAAGGATCAGCCGAGTGGTTCTTGTGGGAGAACAACTCCATTTGGCTCCCTAACTTCACACACCATCAGGCTTCCAAGCAGCTCTCAAGGAAACTCAGTTTTCACACTCTATGCTTAGTGCCCTTTGTATGGCTAGGACTGAAATGAACCTGGTAGAGCATCCCACACAAACGAATGCTCCACATGCGGGTTTCACATGCCACCAACTCCACATTCACAGGCAACTTCAGCGCCACAGCCGTTTTCAGATAGCCCTCAATGCAAAGGCTCTAGACGCAAATATTGGTGTGAGAGCTAATTCAATCAAGGAAACACTGCATGTTGGTCAAGGGCATATTGAAGAAGGATCAGCTGAGTGGTTCTTGTGGGAGAACAACTCCATTTGGCTCGCTAACTTCACACACCATCAGGCTTCCAAGCAGCTCTCAAGGAAACTCAGTTTCCACACTCTATGCTTAGTGCCCTTTGAGTGCATTATCTAGGAATGAACCTGGTAGAGCATCCCACACAAACGAATGCTTCACATGCGGGTTTCACATGCCACCAACTCCACATTCACAGGCAACTTCAGCGCCACAGCCGTTTTCAGATAGCCCTCAATGCAAAGGCTCTAGACGCAAATATTGGTGTGAGAGCTAATTCAATCAAGGAAACACTGCATGTTGGTCAAGGGCATATTGAAGAAGGATCAGCCGAGTGGTTCTTGTGGGAGAACAACTCCATTTGGCTCACTAACTTCACACACCATCAGGCTTCCAAGCAGCTCTCAAGGAAACTCAGTTTCCACACTCTATGCTTAGTGCCCTTTGAGTGCATTATCTAGGAATGAACCTGGTAGAGCATCCCACACAAACCAATGCTTCACATGCGGGTTTCACATGCCACCAACTCCACATTCACAGGCAACTTCAGCGCCACAGCCGTTTTCAGATAGCCCTCAATGCAAAGGCTCTAGACGCAAATATTGGTGTGAGAGCTAATTCAATCAAGGAAACACTGCATGTTGGTGAAGGGCATATTGAAGAAGGATCAGCCGCAGTGGTTCTTGTGGGAGAACAACTCCATTTGGCTCCCTAACTTCACACACCATCAGGCTTCCAAGCAGCTCTCAAGGAAACTCAGTTTTCACAGTCTATGGTTAGTGCCCTTTGTATGGCTAGGACTGAAATGAACCTGGTAGAGCATCCCACACAAACGAATGCTCCACATGCGGGTTTCACATGCCACCAACTCACATTCACAGGCAACTTCAGCGCCACAGCCGTTTTCAGATAGCCCTCAATGCAAAGGCTCTAGACGCAAATATTGGTGTGAGAGCTAATTCAATCAAGGAAACACTGCATGTTGGTGAAGGGCATATTGAAGAATGATCAGCCGAGTGGTTCTTGTGGGAGAACAACTCCATTTGGCTCACTAACTTCACACACCATCAGGCGTTCCAAGCAGCTCTCAAGGAAACTCAGTTTTCACACTCTATGCTTAGTGCTCTTTGTGTGCTAGGACTGAAATGAAGCTTGGTCAGCATCCCACACAAATGAATGCTCCACATGCGGGTTTCACATGCCACCAACTCCACATTCACAGGCAACTTCAGCGCCACAGCCGTTTTCAGATAGCCCTCAATGCAAAGGCTCTAGACGCAAATATTGGTGTGAGAGCTAATTCAATCAAGGAAACACTGCATGTTGGTGAAGGGCATATTGAAGAAGGATCAGCCGAGTGGTTCTTGTGGGAGAACAACTCCATTTGGCTCACTAACTTCACACACCATCAGGCTTCCAAGCAGCTCTCAAGGAAACTCAGTTTTCACACTCTATGTTTAGTGCCCTTTGAGTGCATTATCTAGGAATGAACCTGGTAGAGCATCCCACACAAACGAATGCTCCACATGCGGGTTTCACATGCCACCAACTCCACATTCACAGGCAACTTCAGCGCCACAGCCGTTTTCAGATAGCCCTCAATGCAAAGGCTCTAGACGCAAATATTGGTGTGAGAGCTAATTCAATCAAGGAAACACTGCATGTTGGTGAAGGGCATATTGAAGAAGGATCAGCCGAGTGGTTCTTGTGGGAGAACAACTCCATTTGGCTCACTTACTTCACACACCATCAGACTACCAAGCAGCTCTCAAGGAAACTCAGTTTTCACACTCTATGCTTAGTGCCCTTTGTGTGCCTAGGACTGAAATGAAGCTTGGTCAGCATCCCACACAAACGAATGCTCCACATGCGGGTTTCACATGCCACCAACTCCACATTCACAGGCAACTTCAGCGCCACAGCCGTTTTCAGATAGCCCTCAATGCAAAGGCTCTAGACGCAAATATTGGTGTGAGAGCTAATTCAATCAAGGAAACACTGCATGTTGGTGAAGGGCATATTGAAGAAGGATCAGCCGAGTGGTTCTTGTGGGAGAACAACTCCATTTGGCTCACTAACTTCACACACCATCAGGCTTCCAAGCAGCTCTCAAGGAAACTCAGTTTTCACACTCTATGCTTAGTGCTCTTTGTGTGCCTAGGACTGAAATGAAGCTTGGTCAGCATCCCACACAAACGAATGCTCCACATGCGGGTTTCACATGCCACCAACTCCACATTCACAGGCAACTTCAGCGCCACAGCCGTTTTCAGATGGCCCTCAATGCAAAGGCTCTAGACGCAAATATTGGTGTGAGAGCTAATTCAATCAAGGAAACACTGCATGTTGGTGAAGGGCATATTGAAGAAGGATCAGCCGAGTGGTTCTTGTGGGAGAACAACTCCATTTGGCTCACTAACTTCACACACCATCAGGCTTCCAAGCAGCTCTCAAGGAAACTCAGTTTTCACACTCTATGCTTAGTGCCCTTTGAGTGCATTATCTAGGAATGAACCTGGTAGACCATCCCACACAAACGAATGCTCCACATGCGGGTTTCACATGCCACCAACTCCACATTCACAGGCAACTTCAGCGCCACAGCCGTTTTCAGATAGCCCTCAATGCAAAGGCTCTAGACGCAAATATTGGTGTGAGAGCTAATTCAATCAAGGAAACACTGCATGTTGGTGAAGGGCATATTGAAGAAGGATCAGCCGAGTGGTTCTTGTGGGAGAACAACTCCATTTGGCTCACTTACTTCACACACCATCAGACTACCAAGCAGCTCTCAAGGAAACTCAGTTTTCACACTCTATGCTTAGTGCCCTTTGAGTGCATTATCTAGGAATGAACCTGGTAGAGCATCCCACACAAACGAATGCTCCACATGCGGGATTCACATGCCACCAACTCCACATTCACAGGCAACTTCAGCGCCACAGCCGTTTTCAGATAGCCCACAATGCAAAGGCTCTAGACGCAAATATTGGTGTGAGAGCTAATTCAATCAAGGAAACACTGCATGTGGGTGAAGGGCATATTGAAGAAGGATCAGCCGAGTGGTTCTTGTGGGAGAACAACTCCATTTGGCTCACTAACTTCACACACCATCAGGCATCCAAGCAGCTCTCAAGGAAACTCAGTTTTCACACTCTATGCTTAGTGCCCTTTGTGTGCCTAGGACTGAAATGAAGCTTGGTCAGCATCCCACACAAACGAATGCTCCACATGCGGGTTTCACATGCCACCAACTCCACATTCACAGGCAACTTCAGCGCCACAGCCGTTTTCAGATAGCCCTCAATGCAAAGGCTCTAGACGCAAATATTGGTGTGAGAGCTAATTCAATCAAGGAAACACTGCATGTTGGTGAAGGGCATATTGAAGAAGGATCAGCCGAGTGGTTCTTGTGGGAGAACAACTCCATTTGGCTCACTAACTTCACACACCATCAGGCTTCCAAGCAGCTCTCAAGGAAACTCAGTTTTCACACTCTATGCTTAGTGCTCTTTGTGTGCCTAGGACTGAAATGAAGCTTGGTCAGCATCCCACACAAACGAATGCTCCACATGCGGGTTTCACATGCCACCAACTCCACATTCACAGGCAACTTCAGCGCCACAGCCGTTTTCAGATGGCCCTCAATGCAAAGGCTCTAGACGCAAATATTGGTGTGAGAGCTAATTCAATCAAGGAAACACTGCATGTTGGTGAAGGGCATATTGAAGAAGGATCAGCCGAGTGGTTCTTGTGGGAGAACAACTCCATTTGGCTCACTAACTTCACACACCATCAGGCTTCCAAGCAGCTCTCAAGGAAACTCAGTTTTCACACTCTATGTTTAGTGCCCTTTGAGTGCATTATCTAGGAATGAACCTGGTAGAGCATCCCACACAAACGAATGCTCCACATGCGGGTTTCACATGCCACCAACTCCACATTCACAGGCAACTTCAGCGCCACAGCCGTTTTCAGATAGCCCTCAATGCAAAGGCTCTAGACGCAAATATTGGTGTGAGAGCTAATTCAATCAAGGAAACACTGCATGTTGGTGAAGGGCATATTGAAGAAGAATCAGCCGAGTGGTTCTTGTGGGAGAACAACTCCATTTGGCTCACTAACTTCACACACCATCAGGCTTCCAAGCAGCTCTCAAGGAAACTCAGTTTTCACACTCTATGCTTAGTGCTCTTTGTGTGCCTAGGACTGAAATGAAGCTTGGTCAGCATCCCACACAAATGAATGCTCCACATGCGGGTTTCACATGCCACCAACTCCACATTCACAGGCAACTTCAGCGCCGCAGCCGTTTTCAGCTAGCCCTCAATGCAAAGGCTCTAGACGCAAATATTGGTGTGAGAGCTAATTCAATCAAGGAAACACTGCATGTTGGTGAAGGGCATATTGAAGAAGGATCAGCCGAATGGTTCTTGTGGGAGAACAACTCCATTTGGCTCACTAACTTCACACACCATCAGGCTTCCAAGCAGCTCTCAAGGAAACTCAGTTTTCACACTCTATGTTTAGTGCCCTTTGAGTGCATTATCTAGGAATGAACCTGGTAGAGCATCCCACACAAACGAATGCTTCACATGCGGGTTTCACATGCCACCAACTCCACATTCACAGGCAACTTCAGCGCCACAGCCGTTTTCAGATAGCCCTCAATGCAAAGGCTCTAGACGCAAATATTGGTGTGAGAGCTAATTCAATCAAGGAAACACTGCATGTTGGTGAAGGGCATATTGAAGAAGGATCAGCCGAGTGGTTCTTGTGGGAGAACAACTCCATTTGGCTCACTAACTTCACACACCATCAGGCTTCCAAGCAGCTCTCAAGGAAACTCAGTTTTCACACTCTATGCTTAGTGCCCTTAGTATGGCTAGGACTGAAATGAACCTGGTAGAGCATCCCACACAAACGAATGCTCCACATGCGGGTTTCACATGCCACCAACTCCACATTCACAGGCAACTTCAGCGCCACAGCCGTTTTCAGATAGCCCTCAATGCAAAGGCTCTAGACGCAAATATTGGTGTGAGAGCTAATTCAATCAAGGAAACACTGCATGTTGGTCAAGGGCATATTGAAGAAGGATCAGCTGAGTGGTTCTTGTGGGAGAACAACTCCATTTGGCTCACTAACTTCACACACCATCAGGCTTCCAAGCAGCTCTCAAGGAAACTCAGTTTCCACACTCTATGCTTAGTGCCCTTTGAGTGCATTATCTAGGAATGAACCTGGTAGAGCATCCCACACAAACCAATGCTTCACATGCGGGTTTCACATGCCACCAACTCCACATTCACAGGCAACTTCAGCGCCACAGCCGTTTTCAGATAGCCCTCAATGCAAAGGCTCTAGACGCAAATATTGGTGTGAGAGCTAATTCAATCAAGGAAACACTGCATGTTGGTGAAGGGCATATTGAAGAAGGATCAGCCGAGTGGTTCTTGTGGGAGAACAACTCCATTTGGCTCCCTAACTTCACACACCATCAGGCTTCCAAGCAGCTCTCAAGGAAACTCAGTTTTCACACTCTATGCTTAGTGCCCTTTGTATGGCTAGGACTGAAATGAACCTGGTAGAGCATCCCACACAAACGAATGCTCCACATGCGGGTTTCACATGCCACCAACTCCACATTCACAGGCAACTTCAGCGCCACAGCTGTTTTCAGATAGCCCTCAATGCAAAGGCTCTAGACGCAAATATTGGTGTGAGAGCTAATTCAATCAAAGAAACACTGCATGTTGGTGAAGGGCATATTGAAGAAGGATCAGCTGAGTGGTTCTTGTGGGAGAACAACTCCATTTGGCTCGCTAACTTCACACACCATCAGGCTTCCAAGCAGCTCTCAAGGAAACTCAGTTTCCACACTCTATGCTTAGTGCCCTTTGAGTGCATTATCTAGGAATGAACCTGGTAGAGCATCCCACACAAACGAATGCTTCACATGCGGGTTTCACATGCCACCAACTCCACATTCACAGGCAACTTCAGCGCCACAGCCGTTTTCAGATAGCCCTCAATGCAAAGGCTCTAGACGCAAATATTGGTGTGAGAGCTAATTCAATCAAGGAAACACTGCATGTTGGTCAAGGGCATATTGAAGAAGGATCAGCCGAGTGGTTCTTGTGGGAGAACAACTCCATTTGGCTCACTAACTTCACACACCATCAGGCTTCCAAGCAGCTCTCAAGGAAACTCAGTTTTCACACTCTATGCTTAGTGCCCTTTGAGTGCCTAGGACTGAAATGAACCTGGTAGGGCATCCCACACAAACGAATGCTCCACATGCGGGTTTCACATGCCACCAACTCCACATTCACAGGCAACTTCAGCGCCACAGCCGTTTTCAGATAGCCCTCAATGCAAAGGCTCTAGACGCAAATATTGGTGTGAGAGCTAATTCAATCAAGGAAACACTGCATGTTGGTCAAGGGCATATTGAAGAAGGATCAGCTGAGTGGTTCTTGTGGGAGAACAACTCCATTTGGCTCACTAACTTCACACACCATCAGGCTTCCAAGCAGCTCTCAAGGAAACTCAGTTTCCACACTCTATGCTTAGTGCCCTTTGAGTGCATTATCTAGGAATGAACCTGGTAGAGCATCCCACACAAACCAATGCTTCACATGCGGGTTTCACATGCCACCAACTCCACATTCACAGGCAACTTCAGCGCCACAGCCGTTTTCAGATAGCCCTCAATGCAAAGGCTCTAGACGCAAATATTGGTGTGAGAGCTAATTCAATCAAGGAAACACTGCATGTTGGTGAAGGGCATATTGAAGAATGATCAGCCGAGTGGTTCTTGTGGGAGAACAACTCCATTTGGCTCACTAACTTCACACACCATCAGGCTTCCAAGCAGCTCTCAAGGAAACTCAGTTTTCACACTCTATGCTTAGTGCTCTTTGTGTGCCTAGGACTGAAATGAAGCTTGGTCAGCATCCCACACAAATGAATGCTCCACATGCGGGTTTCACATGCCACCAACTCCACATTCACAGGCAACTTCAGCGCCACAGCCGTTTTCAGATAGCCCTCAATGCAAAGGCTCTAGACGCAAATATTGGTGTGAGAGCTAATTCAATCAAGGAAACACTGCATGTTGGTGAAGGGCATATTGAAGAAGGATCAGCCGAGTGGTTCTTGTGGGAGAACAACTCCATTTGGCTCACTAACTTCACACACCATCAGGCTTCCAAGCAGCTCTCAAGGAAACTCAGTTTTCACACTCTATGTTTAGTGCCCTTTGAGTGCATTATCTAGGAATGAACCTGGTAGAGCATCCCACACAAACGAATGCTCCACATGCGGGTTTCACATGCCACCAACTCCACATTCACAGGCAACTTCAGCGCCACAGCCGTTTTCAGATAGCCCTCAATGCAAAGGCTCTAGACGCAAATATTGGTGTGAGAGCTAATTCAATCAAGGAAACACTGCATGTTGGTGAAGGGCATATTGAAGAAGGATCAGCCGAGTGGTTCTTGTGGGAGAACAACTCCATTTGGCTCACTAACTTCACACACCATCAGACTACCAAGCAGCTCTCAAGGAAACTCAGTTTTCACACTCTATGCTTAGTGCCCTTTGAGTGCATTATCTAGGAATGAACCTGGTAGAGCATCCCACACAAACGAATGCTCCACATGCGGGTTTCACATGCCACCAACTCCACATTCACAGGCAACTTCAGCGCCACAGCCATTTTCAGATAGCCCACAATGCAAAGGCTCTAGACGCAAATATTGGTGTGAGAGCTAATTCAATCAAGGAAACACTGCATGTGGGTGAAGGGCATATTGAAGAAGGATCAGCCGAGTGGTTCTTGTGGGAGAACAACTCCATTTGGCTCACTAACTTCACACACCATCAGGCATCCAAGCAGCTCTCAAGGAAACTCAGTTTTCACACTCTATGCTTAGTGCCCTTTGTGTGCCTAGGACTGAAATGAAGCTTGGTCAGCATCCCACACAAACGAATGCTCCACATGCGGGTTTCACATGCCACCAACTCCACATTCACAGGCAACTTCAGCGCCACAGCCGTTTTCAGATAGCCCTCAATGCAAAGGTTCTAGACGCAAATATTGGTGTGAGAGCTAATTCAATCAAGGAAACACTGCATGTTGGTGAAGGGCATATTGAAGAAGGATCAGCCGAGTGGTTCTTGTGGGAGAACAACTCCATTTGGCTCACTAACTTCACACACCATCAGGCTTCCAAGCAGCTCTCAAGGAAACTCAGTTTTCACACTCTATGCTTAGTGCTCTTTGTGTGCCTAGGACTGAAATGAAGCTTGGTCAGCATCCCACACAAACGAATGCTCCACATGCGGGTTTCACATGCCACCAACTCCACATTCACAGGCAACTTCAGCGCCACAGCCGTTTTCAGATGGCCCTCAATGCAAAGGCTCTAGACGCAAATATTGGTGTGAGAGCTAATTCAATCAAGGAAACACTGCATGTTGGTGAAGGGCATATTGAAGAAGGATCAGCCGAGTGGTTCTTGTGGGAGAACAACTCCATTTGGCTCACTAACTTCACACACCATCAGGCTTCCAAGCAGCTCTCAAGGAAACTCAGTTTTCACACTCTATGCTTAGTGCCCTTTGAGTGCATTATCTAGGAATGAACCTGGTAGAGCATCCCACACAAACGAATGCTCCACATGCGGGTTTCACATGCCACCAACTCCACATTCACAGGCAACTTCAGCGCCACAGCCGTTTTCAGATAGCCCTCAATGCAAAGGCTCTAGACGCAAATATTGGTGTGAGAGCTAATTCAATCAAGGAAACACTGCATGTTGGTCAAGGGCATATTGAAGAAGAATCAGCCGAGTGGTTCTTGTGGGAGAACAACTCCATTTGGCTCACTAACTTCACACACCATCAGGCTTCCAAGCAGCTCTCAAGGAAACTCAGTTTTCACACTCTATGCTTAGTGCTCTTTGTGTGCCTAGGACTGAAATGAAGCTTGGTCAGCATCCCACACAAATGAATGCTCCACATGCGGGTTTCACATGCCACCAACTCCACATTCACAGGCAACTTCAGCGCCACAGCCGTTTTCAGATAGCCCTCAATGCAAAGGCTCTAGACGCAAATATTGGTGTGAGAGCTAATTCAATCAAGGAAACACTGCATGTTGGTGAAGGGCATATTGAAGAAGGATCAGCCGAGTGGTTCTTGTGGGAGAACAACTCCATTTGGCTCACTAACTTCACACACCATCAGGCTTCCAAGCAGCTCTCAAGGAAACTCAGTTTTCACACTCTATGTTTAGTGCCCTTTGAGTGCATTATCTAGGAATGAACCTGGTAGAGCATCCCACACAAACGAATGCTCCACATGCGGGTTTCACATGCCAGCAACTCCACATTCACAGGCAACTTCAGCGCCACAGCCGTTTTCAGATAGCCCTCAATGCAAAGGCTCTAGACGCAAATATTGGTGTGAGAGCTAATTCAATCAAGGAAACACTGCATGTTGGTGAAGGGCATATTGAAGAAGGATCAGCCGAGTGGTTCTTGTGGGAGAACAACTCCATTTGGCTCACTAACTTCACACACCATCAGACTACCAAGCAGCTCTCAAGGAAACTCAGTTTTCACACTCTATGCTTAGTGCCCTTTGAGTGCATTATCTAGGAATGAACCTGGTAGAGCATCCCACACAAACGAATGCTCCACATGCGGGATTCACATGCCACCAACTCCACATTCACAGGCAACTTCAGCGCCACAGCCGTTTTCAGATAGCCCACAATGCAAAGGCTCTAGACGCAAATATTGGTGTGAGAGCTAATTCAATCAAGGAAACACTGCATGTGGGTGAAGGGCATATTGAAGAAGGATCAGCCGAGTGGTTCTTGTGGGAGAACAACTCCATTTGGCTCACTAACTTCACACACCATCAGGCATCCAAGCAGCTCTCAAGGAAACTCAGTTTTCACACTCTATGCTTAGTGCCCTTTGTGTGCCTAGGACTGAAATGAAGCTTGGTCAGCATCCCACACAAACGAATGCTCCACATGCGGGTTTCACATGCCACCAACTCCACATTCACAGGCAACTTCAGCGCCACAGCCGTTTTCAGATAGCCCTCAATGCAAAGGCTCTAGACGCAAATATTGGTGTGAGAGCTAATTCAATCAAGGAAACACTGCATGTTGGTGAAGGGCATATTGAAGAAGGATCAGCCGAGTGGTTCTTGTGGGAGAACAACTCCATTTGGCTCACTAACTTCACACACCATCAGGCTTCCAAGCAGCTCTCAAGGAAACTCAGTTTTCACACTCTATGCTTAGTGCTCTTTGTGTGCCTAGGACTGAAATGAAGCTTGGTCAGCATCCCACACAAACGAATGCTCCACATGCGGGTTTCACATGCCACCAACTCCACATTCACAGGCAACTTCAGCGCCACAGCCGTTTTCAGATGGCCCTCAATGCAAAGGCTCTAGACGCAAATATTGGTGTGAGAGCTAATTCAATCAAGGAAACACTGCATGTTGGTGAAGGGCATATTGAAGAAGGATCAGCCGAGTGGTTCTTGTGGGAGAACAACTCCATTTGGCTCACTAACTTCACACACCATCAGGCTTCCAAGCAGCTCTCAAGGAAACTCAGTTTTCACACTCTATGCTTAGTGCTCTTTGTGTGCCTAGGACTGAAATGAAGCTTGGTCAGCATCCCACACAAACGAATGCTCCACATGCGGGTTTCACATGCCACCAACTCCACATTCACAGGCAACTTCAGCGCCACAGCCGTTTTCAGATGGCCCTCAATGCAAAGGCTCTAGACGCAAATATTGGTGTGAGAGCTAATTCAATCAAGGAAACACTGCATGTTGGTGAAGGGCATATTGAAGAAGGATCAGCCGAGTGGTTCTTGTGGGAGAACAACTCCATTTGGCTCACTAACTTCACACACCATCAGGCTTCCAAGCAGCTCTCAAGGAAACTCAGTTTTCACACTCTATGTTTAGTGCCCTTTGAGTGCATTATCTAGGAATGAACCTGGTAGAGCATCCCACACAAACGAATGCTCCACATGCGGGTTTCACATGCCAGCAACTCCACATTCACAGGCAACTTCAGCGCCACAGCCGTTTTCAGATAGCCCTCAATGCAAAGGCTCTAGACGCAAATATTGGTGTGAGAGCTAATTCAATCAAGGAAACACTGCATGTTGGTGAAGGGCATATTGAAGAAGGATCAGCCGAGTGGTTCTTGTGGGAGAACAACTCCATTTGGCTCACTAACTTCACACACCATCAGACTACCAAGCAGCTCTCAAGGAAACTCAGTTTTCACACTCTATGCTTAGTGCCCTTTGAGTGCATTATCTAGGAATGAACCTGGTAGAGCATCCCACACAAACGAATGCTCCACATGCGGGATTCACATGCCACCAACTCCACATTCACAGGCAACTTCAGCGCCACAGCCGTTTTCAGATAGCCCACAATGCAAAGGCTCTAGACGCAAATATTGGTGTGAGAGCTAATTCAATCAAGGAAACACTGCATGTGGGTGAAGGGCATATTGAAGAAGGATCAGCCGAGTGGTTCTTGTGGGAGAACAACTCCATTTGGCTCACTAACTTCACACACCATCAGGCATCCAAGCAGCTCTCAAGGAAACTCAGTTTTCACACTCTATGCTTAGTGCCCTTTGTGTGCCTAGGACTGAAATGAAGCTTGGTCAGCATCCCACACAAACGAATGCTCCACATGCGGGTTTCACATGCCACCAACTCCACATTCACAGGCAACTTCAGCGCCACAGCCGTTTTCAGATAGCCCTCAATGCAAAGGCTCTAGACGCAAATATTGGTGTGAGAGCTAATTCAATCAAGGAAACACTGCATGTTGGTGAAGGGCATATTGAAGAAGGATCAGCCGAGTGGTTCTTGTGGGAGAACAACTCCATTTGGCTCACTAACTTCACACACCATCAGGCTTCCAAGCAGCTCTCAAGGAAACTCAGTTTTCACACTCTATGCTTAGTGCTCTTTGTGTGCCTAGGACTGAAATGAAGCTTGGTCAGCATCCCACACAAACGAATGCTCCACATGCGGGTTTCACATGCCACCAACTCCACATTCACAGGCAACTTCAGCGCCACAGCCGTTTTCAGATGGCCCTCAATGCAAAGGCTCTAGACGCAAATATTGGTGTGAGAGCTAATTCAATCAAGGAAACACTGCATGTTGGTGAAGGGCATATTGAAGAAGGATCAGCCGAGTGGTTCTTGTGGGAGAACAACTCCATTTGGCTCACTAACTTCACACACCATCAGGCTTCCAAGCAGCTCTCAAGGAAACTCAGTTTTCACACTCTATGTTTAGTGCCCTTTGAGTGCATTATCTAGGAATGAACCTGGTAGAGCATCCCACACAAACGAATGCTCCACATGCGGGTTTCACATGCCACCAACTCCACATTCACAGGCAACTTCAGCGCCACAGCCGTTTTCAGATAGCCCTCAATGCAAAGGCTCTAGACGCAAATATTGGTGTGAGAGCTAATTCAATCAAAGAAACACTGCATGTTGGTGAAGGGCATATTGAAGAAGGATCAGCCGAGTGGTTCTTGTGGGAGAACAACTCCATTTGGCTCACTAACTTCACACACCATCAGGCTTCCAAGCAGCTCTCAAGGAAACTCAGTTTTCACACTCTATGCTTAGTGCTCTTTGTGTGCCTAGGACTGAAATGAAGCTTGGTCAGCATCCCACACAAACGAATGCTTCACATGCGGGTTTCACATGCTACCAACTCCACATTCACAGGCAACTTCAGCGCCACAGCCGTTTTCAGATAGCCCTCAATGCAAAGGCTCTAGACGCAAATATTGGTGTGAGAGCTAATTCAATCAAGGAAACACTGCATGTTGGTGAAGGGCATATTGAAGAAGGATCAGCAAAGTGGTTCTTGTGGGAGAACAACTCCATTTGGCTCACTAACTTCACACACCATCAGGCTTCCAAGCAGCTCTCAAGGAAACTCAGTTTTCACACTCTATGTTTAGTGCCCTTTGAGTGCATTATCTAGGAATGAACCTGGTAGAGCATCCCACACAAACGAATGCTCCACATGCGGGTTTCACATGCCAGCAACTCCACATTCACAGGCAACTTCAGCGCCACAGCCGTTTTCAGATAGCCCTCAATGCAAAGGCTCTAGACGCAAATATTGGTGTGAGAGCTAATTCAATCAAGGAAACACTGCATGTTGGTGAAGGGCATATTGAAGAAGGATCAGCCGAGTGGTTCTTGTGGGAGAACAACTCCATTTGGCTCACTAACTTCACACACCATCAGGCTTCCAAGCAGCTCTCAAGGAAACTCAGTTTTCACACTCTATGTTTAGTGCCCTTTGAGTGCATTATCTAGGAATGAACCTGGTAGAGCATCCCACACAAACGAATGCTCCACATGCGGGTTTCACATGCCACCAACTCCACATTCACAGGCAACTTCAGCGCCACAGCCGTTTTCAGATGGCCCTCAATGCAAAGGCTCTAAACGCAAATATTGGTGTGAGAGCTAATTCAATCAAGGAAACACTGCATGTTGGTGAAGGGCATATTGAAGAAGGATCAGCCGAGTGGTTCTTGTGGGAGAACAACTCCATTTGGCTCACTAACTTCACACACCATCAGGCTTCCAAGCAGCTCTCAAGGAAACTCAGTTTTCACACTCTATGCTTAGTGCTCTTTGTGTGCCTAGGACTGAAATGAAGCTTGGTCAGCATCCCACACAAACGAATGCTCCACATGCGGGTTTCACATGCCACCAACTCCACATTCACAGGCAACTTCAGCGCCACAGCCGTTTTTAGATGGCCCTCAATGCAAAGGCTCTAGACGCAAATATTGGTGTGAGAGCTAATTCAATCAAGGAAACACTGCATGTTGGTGAAGGGCATATTGAAGAAGGATCAGCCGAGTGGTTCTTGTGGGAGAACAACTCCATTTGGCTCACTAACTTCACACACCATCAGGCTTCCAAGCAGCTCTCAAGGAAACTCAGTTTTCACACTCTATGTTTAGTGCCCTTTGAGTGCATTATCTAGGAATGAACCTGGTAGAGCATCCCACACAAACGAATGCTCCACATGCGGGTTTCACATGCCACCAACTCCACATTCACAGGCAACTTCAGCGCCACAGCCGTTTTCAGATAGCCCTCAATGCAAAGGCTCTAGACGCAAATATTGGTGTGAGAGCTAATTCAATCAAGGAAACACTGCATGTTGGTGAAGGGCATATTGAAGAAGGATCAGCCGAGTGGTTCTTGTGGGAGAACAACTCCATTTGGCTCACTAACTTCACACACCATCAGGCTTCCAAGCAGCTCTCAAGGAAACTCAGTTTTCACACTCTATGCTTAGTGCCCTTTGAGTGCATTATCTAGGAATGAACCTGGTAGAGCATCCCACACAAACGAATGCTCCACATGCGGGTTTCACATGCCACCAACTCCACATTCACAGGCAACTTCAGCGCCACAGCCGTTTTCAGATAGCCCTCAATGCAAAGGCTCTAGACGCAAATATTGGTGTGAGAGCTAATTCAATCAAAGAAACACTGCATGTTGGTGAAGGGCATATTGAAGAAGGATCAGCCGAGTGGTTCTTGTGGGAGAACAACTCCATTTGGCTCACTAACTTCACACACCATCAGGCTTCCAAGCAGCTCTCAAGGAAACTCAGTTTTCACACTCTATGCTTAGTGCTCTTTGTGTGCCTAGGACTGAAATGAAGCTTGGTCAGCATCCCACACAAACGAATGCTTCACATGCGGGTTTCACATGCCACCAACTCCACATTCACAGGCAACTTCAGCGCCACAGCCGTTTTCAGATAGCCCTCAATGCAAAGGCTCTAGACGCAAATATTGGTGTGAGAGCTAATTCAATCAAGGAAACACTGCATGTTGGTGAAGGGCATATTGAAGAAGGATCAGCAAAGTGGTTCTTGTGGGAGAACAACTCCATTTGGCTCACTAACTTCACACACCATCAGGCTTCCAAGCAGCTCTCAAGGAAACTCAGTTTTCACACTCTATGTTTAGTGCCCTTTGAGTGCATTATCTAGGAATGAACCTGGTAGAGCATCCCACACAAACGAATGCTCCACATGCGGGTTTCACATGCCACCAACTCCACATTCACAGGCAACTTCAGAGCCACAGCCGTTTTCAGATAGCCCTCAATGCAAAGGCTCTAGACGCAAATATTGGTGTGAGAGCTAATTCAATCAAGGAAACACTGCATGTTGGTGAAGGGCATATTGAAGAAGGATCAGCCGAGTGGTTCTTGTGGGAGAACAACTCCATTTGGCTCACTAACTTCACACACCATCAGGCTTCCAAGCAGCTCTCAAGGAAACTCAGTTTTCACACTCTATGTTTAGTGCCCTTTGAGTGCATTATCTAGGAATGAACCTGGTAGAGCATCCCACACAAACGAATGCTCCACATGCGGGTTTCACATGCCACCAACTCCACATTCACAGGCAACTTCAGCGCCACAGCCGTTTTCAGATAGCCCTCAATGCAAAGGCTCTAGACGCAAATATTGGTGTGAGAGCTAATTCAATCAAGGAAACACTGCATGTTGGTGAAGGGCATATTGAAGAAGGATCAGCCGAGTGGTTCTTGTGGGAGAACAACTCCATTTGGCTCACTAACTTCACACACCATCAGGCTTCCAAGCAGCTCTCAAGGAAACTCAGTTTTCACACTCTATGCTTAGTGCCCTTTGAGTGCATTATCTAGGAATGAACCTGGTAGAGCATCCCACACAAACGAATGCTCCACATGCGGGATTCACATGCCACCAACTCCACATTCACAGGCAACTTCAGCGCCACAGCCGTTTTCAGATAGCCCACAATGCAAAGGCTCTAGACGCAAATATTGGTGTGAGAGCTAATTCAATCAAGGAAACACTGCATGTGGGTGAAGGGCATATTGAAGAAGGATCAGCCGAGTGGTTCTTGTGGGAGAACAACTCCATTTGGCTCACTAACTTCACACACCATCAGGCATCCAAGCAGCTCTCAAGGAAACTCAGTTTTCACACTCTATGCTTAGTGCTCTTTGTGTGCCTAGGACTGAAATGAAGCTTGGTCAGCATCCCACACAAACGAATGCTCCACATGCGGGTTTCACATGCCACCAACTCCACATTCACAGGCAACTTCAGCGCCACAGCCGTTTTCAGATAGCGCTCAATGCAAAGGCTCTAGACGCAAATATTGGTGTGAGAGCTAATTCAATCAAGGAAACACTGCATGTTGGTGAAGGGCATATTGAAGAAGGATCAGCCGAGTGGTTCTTGTGGGAGAACAACTCCATTTGGCTCACTAACTTCA
Organism: Ochotona princeps; assembly: GCF_030435755.1. NCBI lineage: Eukaryota > Metazoa > Chordata > Mammalia > Lagomorpha > Ochotonidae > Ochotona > Ochotona princeps. Next base: position 27,529 of record NW_026700311.1, on the reverse strand, counting down.
CACACCATCAAGCTTCCAAGCAGCTCTCAAGGAAACTCAGTTTTCACACTCTATGCTTAGTGTTCTTTGTGTGCCTAGGACTGAAATGAAGCTTGGTCAGCATCCCACACAAACGAATGCTCCACATGCGGGTTTCACATGCCACCAACTCCACATTCACAGGCAACTTCAGCGCCACAGCCGTTTTCAGATAGCCCTCAATGCAAAGGCTCTAGACGCAAATATTGGTGTGAGAGCTAATTCAATCAAGGAAACACTGCATGTTGGTGAAGGGCATATTGAAGAAGGATCAGCCGAGTGGTTCTTGTGGGAGAACAACTCCATTTGGCTCACTAACTTCACACACCATCAGGCTTCCAAGCAGCTCTCAAGGAAACTCAGTTTTCACACTCTATGTTTAGTGCCCTTTGAGTGCATTATCTAGGAATGAACCTGGTAGAGCATCCCACACAAACGAATGCTCCACATGCGGGTTTCACATGCCACCAACTCCACATTCACAGGCAACTTCAGCGCCACAGCCGTTTTCAGATAGCCCTCAATGCAAAGGCTCTAGACGCAAATATTGGTGTGAGAGCTAATGCAATCAAGGAAACACTGCATGTTGGTGAAGGGCATATTGAAGAAGGATCAGCCGAGTGGTTCTTGTGGGAGAACAACTCCATTTGGCTCACTAACTTCACACACCATCAGACTTCCAAGCAGCTCTCAAGGAAACTCAGTTTTCACACTCTATGCTTAGTGCCCTTTGAGTGCATTATCTAGGAATGAACCTGGTAGAGCATCCCACACAAACGAATGCTCCACATGCGGGATTCACATGCCACCAACTCCACATTCACAGGCAACTTCAGCGCCACAGCCGTTTTCAGATAGCCCACAATGCAAAGGCTCTAGACGCAAATATTGGTGTGAGAGCTAATTCAATCAAGGAAACACTGCATGTGGGTGAAGGGCATATTGAAGAAGGATCAGCCGAGTGGTTCTTGTGGGAGAACAACTCCATTTGGCTCACTAGCTTCACACACCATCAGGCATCCAAGCAGCTCTCAAGGAAACTCAGTTTTCACACTCTATGCTTAGTGCCCTTTGTGTGCCTAGGACTGAAATGAAGCTTGGTCAGCATCCCACACAAACGAATGCTCCACATGCGGGTTTCACATGCCACCAACTCCACATTCACAGGCAACTTCAGCGCCACAGCCGTTTTCAGATAGCCCTCAATGCAAAGGCTCTAGACGCAAATATTGGTGTGAGAGCTAATTCAATCAAGGAAACACTGCATGTTGGTGAAGGGCATATTGAAGAAGGATCAGCCGAGTGGTTCTTGTGGGAGAACAACTCCATTTGGCTCACTAACTTCACACACCATCAGGCTTCCAAGCAGCTCTCAAGGAAACTCAGTTTTCACACTCTATGCTTAGTGTTCTTTGTGTGCCTAGGACTGAAATGAAGCTTGGTCAGCATCCCACACAAACGAATGCTCCACATGCGGGTTTCACATGCCACCAACTCCACATTCACAGGCAACTTCAGCGCCACAGCCGTTTTCAGATAGCCCTCAATGCAAAGGCTCTAGACGCAAATATTGGTGTGAGAGCTAATTCAATCAAGGAAACACTGCATGTTGGTGAAGGGCATATTGAAGAAGGATCAGCCGAGTGGTTCTTGTGGGAGAACAACTCCATTTGGCTCACTAACTTCACACACCATCAGGCTTCCAAGCAGCTCTCAAGGAAACTCAGTTTTCACACTCTATGTTTAGTGCCCTTTGAGTGCATTATCTAGGAATGAACCTGGTAGAGCATCCCACACAAACGAATGCTCCACATGCGGGTTTCACATGCCACCAACTCCACATTCACAGGCAACTTCAGCGCCACAGCCGTTTTCAGATAGCCCTCAATGCAAAGGCTCTAGACGCAAATATTGGTGTGAGAGCTAATGCAATCAAGGAAACACTGCATGTTGGTGAAGGGCATATTGAAGAAGGATCAGCCGAGTGGTTCTTGTGGGAGAACAACTCCATTTGGCTCACTAACTTCACACACCATCAGACTTCCAAGCAGCTCTCAAGGAAACTCAGTTTTCACACTCTATGCTTAGTGCCCTTTGAGTGCATTATCTAGGAATGAACCTGGTAGAGCATCCCACACAAACGAATGCTCCACATGCGGGATTCACATGCCACCAACTCCACATTCACAGGCAACTTCAGCGCCACAGCCGTTTTCAGATAGCCCACAATGCAAAGGCTCTAGACGCAAATATTGGTGTGAGAGCTAATTCAATCAAGGAAACACTGCATGTGGGTGAAGGGCATATTGAAGAAGGATCAGCCGAGTGGTTCTTGTGGGAGAACAACTCCATTTGGCTCACTAGCTTCACACACCATCAGGCATCCAAGCAGCTCTCAAGGAAACTCAGTTTTCACACTCTATGCTTAGTGCCCTTTGTGTGCCTAGGACTGAAATGAAGCTTGGTCAGCATCCCACACAAACGAATGCTCCACATGCGGGTTTCACATGCCACCAACTCCACATTCACAGGCAACTTCAGCGCCACAGCCGTTTTCAGATAGCCCTCAATGCAAAGGCTCTAGACGCAAATATTGGTGTGAGAGCTAATTCAATCAAGGAAACACTGCATGTTGGTGAAGGGCATATTGAAGAAGGATCAGCCGAGTGGTTCTTGTGGGAGAACAACTCCATTTGGCTCACTAACTTCACACACCATCAGGCTTCCAAGCAGCTCTCAAGGAAACTCAGTTTTCACACTCTATGCTTAGTGCTCTTTGTGTGCCTAGGACTGAAATGAAGCTTGGTCAGCATCCCACACAAACGAATGCTCCACATGCGGGTTTCACATGCCACCAACTCCACATTCACAGGCAACTTCAGCGCCACAGCCGTTTTCAGATGGCCCTCAATGCAAAGGCTCTAGACGCAAATATTGGTGTGAGAGCTAATTCAATCAAGGAAACACTGCATGTTGGTGAAGGGCATATTGAAGAAGGATCAGCCGAGTGGTTCTTGTGGGAGAACAACTCCATTTGGCTCACTAACTTCACACACCATCAGGCTTCCAAGCAGCTCTCAAGGAAACTCAGTTTTCACACTCTATGCTTAGTGCCCTTTGAGTGCATTATCTAGGAATGAACCTGGTAGAGCATCCCACACAAACGAATGCTCCACATGCGGGTTTCACATGCCACCAACTCCACATTCACAGGCAACTTCAGCGCCACAGCCGTTTTCAGATAGCCCTCAATGCAAAGGCTCTAGACGCAAATATTGGTGTGAGAGCTAATTCAATCAAGGAAACACTGCATGTTGGTGAAGTGCATATTGAAGAAGGATCAGCCGAGTGGTTCTTGTGGGAGAACAACTCCATTTGGCTCACTAACTTCACACACCATCAGGCTTCCAAGCAGCTCTCAAGGAAACTCAGTTTTCACACTCTATGCTTAGTGCCCTTTGAGTGCATTATCTAGGAATGAACCTGGTAGAGCATCCCACACAAACGAATGCTCCACATGCGGGTTTCACATGCCACCAACTCCACATTCACAGGCAACTTCAGCGCCACAGCCGTTTTCAGATAGCCCTCAATGCAAAGGCTCTAGACGCAAATATTGGTGTGAGAGCTAATTCAATCAAGGAAACATTGCATGTTGGTGAAGGGCATATTGAAGAAGGATCAGCCGAGTGGTTCTTGTGGGAGAACAACTCCATTTGGCTCACTAACTTCACACACCATCAGGCTTCCAAGCAGCTCTCAAGGAAACTCAGTTTTCACACTCTATGCTTAGTGCTCTTTGTGTGCCTAGGACTGAAATGAAGCTTGGTCAGCATCCCACACAAACGAATGCTCCACATGCGGGTTTCACATGCCACCAACTCCACATTCACAGGCAACTTCAGCGCCACAGCCGTTTTCAGATGGCCCTCAATGCAAAGGCTCTAGACGCAAATATTGGTGTGAGAGCTAATTCAATCAAGGAAACACTGCATGTTGGTGAAGGGCATATTGAAGAAGGATCAGCCGAGTGGTTCTTGTGGGAGAACAACTCCATTTGGCTCACTAACTTCACACACCATCAGGCTTCCAAGCAGCTCTCAAGGAAACTCAGTTTTCACACTCTATGCTTAGTGCCCTTTGAGTGCATTATCTAGGAATGAACCTGGTAGAGCATCCCACACAAACGAATGCTCCACATGCGGGTTTCACATGCCACCAACTCCACATTCACAGGCAACTTCAGCGCCACAGCCGTTTTCAGATAGCCCTCAATGCAAAGGCTCTAGACGCAAATATTGGTGTGAGAGCTAATTCAATCAAGGAAACACTGCATGTTGGTGAAGTGCATATTGAAGAAGGATCAGCCGAGTGGTTCTTGTGGGAGAACAACTCCATTTGGCTCCCTAACTTCACACACCATCAGGCTTCCAAGCAGCTCTCAAGGAACTCAGTTTTCACACTCTATGCTTAGTGCCCTTTGAGTGCATTATCTAGGAATGAACCTGGTAGAGCATCCCACACAAACGAATGCTCCACATGCGGGTTTCACATGCCACCAACTCCACATTCACAGGCAACTTCAGCGCCACAGCCGTTTTCAGATAGCCCTCAATGCAAAGGCTCTAGACGCAAATATTGGTGTGAGAGCTAATTCAATCAAGGAAACATTGCATGTTGGTGAAGGGCATATTGAAGAAGGATCAGCCGAGTGGTTCTTGTGGGAGAACAACTCCATTTGGCTCACTAACTTCACACACCATCAGGCTTCCAAGCAGCTCTCAAGGAAACTCAGTTTTCACACTCTATGCTTAGTGCTCTTTGTGTGCTAGGACTGAAATGAAGCTTGGTCAGCATCCCACACAAACGAATGCTTCACATGCGGGTTTCACATGCCACCAACTCCACATTCACAGGCAACTTCAGCGCCACAGCCGTTTTCAGATAGCCCTCAATGCAAAGGCTCTAGACGCAAATATTGGTGTGAGAGCTAATTCAATCAAGGAAACACTGCATGTTGGTGAAGGGCATATTGAAGAAGGATCAGCAAAGTGGTTCTTGTGGGAGAACAACTCCATTTGGCTCACTAACTTCACATACCATCAGGCTTCCAAGCAGCTCTCAAGGAAACTCAGTTTTCACACTCTATGTTTAGTGCCCTTTGAGTGCATTATCTAGGAATGAACCTGGTAGAGCATCCCACACAAACGAATGCTCCACATGCGGGTTTCACATGCCACCAACTCACATTCACAGGCAACTTCAGCGCCACAGCCGTTTTCAGATAGCCCTCAATGCAAAGGCTCTAGACGCAAATATTGGTGTGAGAGCTAATTCAATCAAGGAAACACTGCATGTTGGTGAAGGGCATATTGAAGAAGGATCAGCCGAGTGGTTCTTGTGGGAGAACAACTCCATTTGGCTCACTAACTTCACACACCATCAGGCTTCCAAGCAGCTCTCAAGGAAACTCAGTTTTCACACTCTATGCTTAGTGCCCTTTGTGTGCCTAGGACTGAAATGAAGCTTGGTCAGCATCCCACACAAACGAATGCTCCACATGCGGGTTTCACATGCCACCAACTCCACATTCACAGGCAACTTCAGCGCCACAGCCGTTTTCAGATAGCCTTCAATGCAAAGGCTCTAGACGCAAATATTGGTGTGAGAGCTAATTCTATCAAGGAAACACTGCATGTTGGTGAAGGGCATATTGAAGAAGGATCAGCCGAGTGGTTCTTGTGGGAGAACAACTCCATTTGGCTCGCTAACTTCACACACCATCAGGCTTCCAAGCAGCTCTCAAGGAAACTCAGTTTTCACACTCTATGCTTAGTGCCCTTTGAGTGCATTATCTAGGAATGAACCTGGTAGAGCATCCCACACAAACGAATGCTCCACATGCGGGTTTCACATGCCACCAACTCCACATTCACAGGCAACTTCAGCGCCACAGCCGTTTTCAGATAGCCCTCAATGTAAAGGCTCTAGACGCAAATATTGGTGTGAGAGCTAATTCAATCAAGGAAACACTGCATGTTGGTGAAGGGCATATTGAAGAAGGATCAGCTGAGTGGTCTTGTGGGAGAACAACTCCATTTGGCTCACTAACTTCACACACCATCAGGCTTCAAGAAGCTCTCAAGGAAACTCAATTTGACACTCTATGCTTAGTGCCCTTTGAGTGCATTATCTAGGAATGAACCTGGTAGAGCATCCCACACAAACGAATGCTTCACATGCGGGTTTCACATGCCACCAACTCCACATTCACAGGCAACTTCAGCGCCACAGCCGTTTTCAGATAGCCCTCAATGCAAAGGCTCTAGACGCAAATATTGGTGTGAGAGCTAATTCAATCATGGAAACACTGCATGTTGGTCAAGGGCATATTGAAGAAGGATCAGCCGAGTAGTTCTTGTGGGAGAACAACTCCATTTGGCTCACTAACTTCACACACCATCAGGCTTCCAAGCAGCTCTCAAGGAAACTCAGTTTTCACACTCTATGCTTAGTGCCCTTTGAGTGGCTAGGCTGAAATGAAGCTTGGACAGCATTCCACACAAACGAATGCTCCACATGCGGGTTTCACATGCCACCAACTCCACATTCACAGGCAACTTCAGCGCCACAGCCGTTTTCAGATAGCCTCAATGCAAAGGCTCTAGACGCAAATATTGGTGTGAGAGCTAATTCAATCAAGGAAACACTGCATGTTGGTGAAGGGCATATTGAAGAAGGATCAGCCGAGTGGTTCTTGTGGAGAACAACTCCATTTGGCTCCCTAACTTCACACACCATCAGGCTTCCAAGCAGCTCTCAAGGAAACTCAGTTTTCACACTCTATGCTTAGTGCTTTTTGTGTGCCTAGGACTGAAATGAAGCTTGGTCAGCATCCCACACAAACGAATGCTCCACATGCGGGTTTCACATGCCACCAACTCCACATTCACAGGCAACTTCAGCGCCACAGCCGTTTTCAGATAGCCCTCAATGCAAAGGCTCTAGACGCAAATATTGGTGTGAGAGCTAATTCAATCAAGGAAACACTGCGTGTTGGTGAAGGGCATATTCAAGAAGGATCAGCCGAGTGGTTCTTGTGGGAGAACAACTCCATTTGGCTCACTAACTTCACACACCATCAGGCTTCCAAGCAGCTCTCAAGGAAACTCAGTTTCCACACTCTATGCTTAGTGCCCTTTGAGTGCATTATCTAGGAATGAACCTGGTAGAGCATCCACACAAACGAATGCTCCACATGCGGGTTTCACATGCCACCAACTCCACATTCACAGGCAACTTCAGCGCCACAGCCGTTTTCAGATAGCCCTCAATGCAAAGGCTCTAGACGCAAATATTGGTGTGAGAGCTAATTCAATCAAGGAAACACTGCATGTTGGTGAAGGGCATATTGAAGAAGGATCAGCCGAGTGGTTCTTGTGGGAGAACAACTCCATTTGGCTCCCTAACTTCACACACCATCAGGCTTCCAAGCAGCTCTCAAGGAAACTCAGTTTTCACACTCTATGCTTAGTGCTTTTTGTGTGCCTAGGACTGAAATGAAGCTTGGTCAGCATCCCACACAAACGAATGCTCCACATGCGGGTTTCACATGCCACCAACTCCACATTCACAGGCAACTTCAGCGCCACAGCCGTTTTCAGATAGCCCTCAATGCAAAGGCTCTAGACGCAAATATTGGTGTGAGAGCTAATTCAATCAAGGAAACACTGCGTGTTGGTGAAGGGCATATTCAAGAAGGATCAGCCGAGTGGTTCTTGTGGGAGAACAACTCCATTTGGCTCACTAACTTCACACACCATCAGGCTTCCAAGCAGCTCTCAAGGAAACTCAGTTTTCACACTCTATGCTTAGTGCTCTTTGAGTGCATTATCTAGGAATGAACCTGGTAGAGCATCCCACACAAACGAATGCTCCACATGCGGGTTTCACATGCCACCAACTCCACATTCACAGGCAACTTCAGCGCCACAGCCGTTTTCAGATAGCCCACAATGCAAAGGCTCTAGACGCATATATTGGTGTGAGAGCTAATTCAATCAAGGAAACACTGCATGTTGGTGAAGGGCATATTGAAGAAGGATCAGCCGAGTGGTTCTTGTGGGAGAAGAACTCCATTTGGCTCACTAACTTCACACACCATCAGGCTTCCAAGCAGCTCTCAAGGAAACTCAGTTTTCACACTCTATGCTTAGTGCCCTTTGTATGGCTAGTACTGAAATGAACCTGGTAGAGCATCCCACACAAACGAATGCTCCACATGCGGGTTTCACATGCCACCAACTCCACATTCACAGGCAACTTCAGCGCCACAGCCGTTTTCAGATAGCCCTCAATGCAAAGGCTCTAGACGCAAATATTGGTGTGAGAGCTAATTCAATCAAGGAAACACTGCATGTTGGTGAAGGGCATATTGAAGAAGGATCAGCCGAGTGGTTCTTGTGGGAGAACAACTCCATTTGGCTCCCTAACTTCACACACCATCAGGCTTCCAAGCAGCTCTCAAGGAAACTCAGTTTTCACACTCTATGCTTAGTGCCCTTTGAGTGCATTATCTAGGAATGAACCTGGTAGAGCATCCCACACAAACGAATGCTCCACATGCGGGTTTCACATGCCACCAACTCCACATTCACAGGCAACTTCAGCGCCACAGCCGTTTTCAGATAGCCCTCAATGCAAAGGCTCTAGACGCAAATATTGGTGTGAGAGCTAATTCAATCAAGGAAACACTGCATGTTGGTGAAGGGCATATTGAAGAAGGATCAGCCGAGTGGTTCTTGTGGGAGAACAACTCCATTTGGCTCGCTAAATTCACACACCATCAGGCTTCCAAGCAGCTCTCAAGGAAACTCAGTTTTCACACTCTATGCTTAGTGCCCTTTGAGTGCATTATCTAGGAATGAACCTGGTAGAGCATCCCACACAAACGAATGCTCCACATGCGGGTTTCACATGCCACCAACTCCACATTCACAGGCAACTTCAGCGCCACAGCCGTTTTCAGATAGCCCTCAATGTAAAGGCTCTAGACGCAAATATTGGTGTGAGAGCTAATTCAATCAAGGAAACACTGCATGTTGGTGAAGGGCATATTGAAGAAGGATCAGCTGAGTGGTTCTTGTGGGAGAACAACTCCATTTGGCTCACTAACTTCACACACCATCAGGCTTCCAAGAAGCTCTCAAGGAAACTCAATTTGACACTCTATGCTTAGTGCCCTTTGAGTGCATTATCTAGGAATGAACCTGGTAGAGCATCCCACACAAACGAATGCTTCACATGCGGGTTTCACATGCCACCAACTCCACATTCACAGGCAACTTCAGCGCCACAGCCGTTTTCAGATAGCCCTCAATGCAAAGGCTCTAGACGCAAATATTGGTGTGAGAGCTAATTCAATCATGGAAACACTGCATGTTGGTCAAGGGCATATTGAAGAAGGATCAGCCGAGTAGTTCTTGTGGGAGAACAACTCCATTTGGCTCACTAACTTCACACACCATCAGGCTTCCAAGCAGCTCTCAAGGAAACTCAGTTTTCACACTCTATGCTTAGTGCCCTTTGAGTGGCTAGGGCTGAAATGAAGCTTGGACAGCATTCCACACAAACGAATGCTCCACATGCGGGTTTCACATGCCACCAACTCCACATTCACAGGCAACTTCAGCGCCACAGCCGTTTTCAGATAGCCCTCAATGCAAAGGCTCTAGACGCAAATATTGGTGTGAGAGCTAATTCAATCAAGGAAACACTGCATGTTGGTGAAGGGCATATTGAAGAAGGATCAGCCGAGTGGTTCTTGTGGGAGAACAACTCCATTTGGCTCACTAACTTCACACACCATCAGGCTTCCAAGCAGCTCTCAAGGAAACTCAGTTTCCACACTCTATGCTTAGTGCCCTTTGAGTGCATTATCTAGGAATGAACCTGGTAGAGCATCCCACACAAACGAATGCTCCACATGCGGGTTTCACATGCCACCAACTCCACATTCACAGGCAACTTCAGCGCCACAGCCGTTTTCAGATAGCCCTCAATGCAAAGGCTCTAGACGCAAATATTGGTGTGAGAGCTAATTCAATCAAGGAAACACTGCATGTTGGTGAAGGGCATATTGAAGAAGGATCAGCCGAGTGGTTTTTGTGGGAGAACAACTCCATTTGGCTCCCTAACTTCACACACCATCAGGCTTCCAAGCAGCTCTCAAGGAAACTCAGTTTTCACACTCTATGCTTAGTGCTTTTTGTGTGCCTAGGACTGAAATGAAGCTTGGTCAGCATCCCACACAAACGAATGCTCCACATGCGGGTTTCACATGCCACCAACTCCACATTCACAGGCAACTTCAGCGCCACAGCCGTTTTCAGATAGCCCTCAATGCAAAGGCTCTAGACGCAAATATTGGTGTGAGAGCTAATTCAATCAAGGAAACACTGCGTGTTGGTGAAGGGCATATTCAAGAAGGATCAGCCGAGTGGTTCTTGTGGGAGAACAACTCCATTTGGCTCACTAACTTCACACACCATCAGGCTTCCAAGCAGCTCTCAAGGAAACTCAGTTTTCACACTCTATGCTTAGTGCTCTTTGAGTGCATTATCTAGGAATGAACCTGGTAGAGCATCCCACACAAACGAATGCTCCACATGCGGGTTTCACATGCCACCAACTCCACATTCACAGGCAACTTCAGCGCCACAGCCGTTTTCAGATAGCCCACAATGCAAAGGCTCTAGACGCATATATTGGTGTGAGAGCTAATTCAATCAAGGAAACACTGCGTGTTGGTGAAGGGCATATTCAAGAAGGATCAGCCGAGTGGTTCTTGTGGGAGAACAACTCCATTTGGCTCACTAACTTCACACACCATCAGGCTTCCAAGCAGCTCTCAAGGAAACTCAGTTTTCACACTCTATGCTTAGTGCCCTTTGTATGGCTAGTACTGAAATGAACCTGGTAGAGCATCCCACACAAACGAATGCTCCACATGCGGGTTTCACATGCCACCAACTCCACATTCACAGGCAACTTCAGCGCCACAGCCGTTTTCAGATAGCCCTCAATGCAAAGGCTCTAGACGCAAATATTGGTGTGAGAGCTAATTCAATCAAGGAAACACTGCATGTTGGTGAAGGGCATATTGAAGAAGGATCAGCCGAGTGGTTCTTGTGGGAGAACAACTCCATTTGGCTCACTAACTTCACACACCATCAGGCTTCCAAGCAGCTCTCAAGGAAACTCAGTTTTCACACTCTATGCTTAGTGCCCTTTGAGTGCATTATCTAGGAATGAACCTGGTAGAGCATCCCACACAAACGAATGCTCCACATGCGGGTTTCACATGCCACCAACTCCACATTCACAGGCAACTTCAGCGCCACAGCCGTTTTCAGATAGCCCTCAATGCAAAGGCTCTAGACGCAAATATTGGTGTGAGAGCTAATTCAATCAAGGAAACACTGCATGTTGGTGAAGGGCATATTGAAGAAGGATCAGCCGAGTGGTTCTTGTGGGAGAACAACTCCATTTGGCTTACTAACTTCACACACCATCAGGCTTCCAAGCAGCTCTCAAGGAAACTCAGTTTTCACACTCTATGCTTAGTGCTTTTTGTGTGCCTAGGACTGAAATGAAGCTTGGTCAGCATCCCACACAAATGAATGCTCCACATGCGGGTTTCACATGCCACCAACACCACATTCACAGGCAACTTCAGCGCCACAGCCGTTTTCAGATAGCCCTCAATGCAAAGGCTCTAGACGCAAATATTGGTGTGAGAGCTAATTCAATCAAGGAAACACTGCGTGTTGGTGAAGGGCATATTCAAGAAGGATCAGCCGAGTGGTTCTTGTGGGAGAACAACTCCATTTGACTCACTAACTTCACACACCATCAGGCTTCCAAGCAGCTCTCAAGGAAACTCAGTTTTCACACTCTATGCTTAGTGCTCTTTGAGTGCATTATCTAGGAATGAACCTGGTAGAGCATCCCACACAAACGAATGCTCCACATGCGGGTTTCACATGCCACCAACTCCACATTCACAGGCAACTTCAGCGCCACAGCCGTTTTCAGATAGCCCTCAATGCAAAGGCTCTAGACGCAAATATTGGTGTGAGAGCTAATTCAATCAAGGAAACACTGCATGTTGGTGAAGGGCATATTGAAGAAGGATCAGCCGAGTGGTTCTTGTGGGAGAACAACTCCATTTGGCTCACTAACTTCACACACCATCAGGCTTCCAAGCAGCTCTCAAGGAAATTCAGTTTCCACACTCTATGCTTAGTGCCCTTTGAGTGCATTATCTAGGAATGAACCTGGTAGAGCATCCCACACAAACCAATGCTTCACATGCGGGTTTCACATGCCACCAACTCCACATTCACAAGCAACTTAAGCGCCACAGCCGTTTTCAGATAGCCCTCAATGCAAAGGCTCTAGACGCAAATATTGGTGTGAGAGCTAATTCAATCAAGGAAACACTGCATGTTGGTGAAGGGCATATTGAAGAAGGATCAGCCGAGTGGTTCTTGTGGGAGAACAACTCCATTTGGCTCACTAACTTCACACACCATCAGGCTTCCAAGCAGCTCTCAAGGAAACTCAGTTTTCACACTCTATGCTTAGTGCTCTTTGTGTGCCTAGGACTGAAATGAAGCTTGGTCAGCATCCCACACAAACGAATGCTCCACATGCGGGTTTCACATGCCACCAACTCCACATTCACAGGCAACTTCAGCGCCACAGCCGTTTTCAGATAGCCCTCAATGCAAAGGCTCTAGACGCAAATATTGGTGTGAGAGCTAATTCAATCAAGGAAACACTGCATGTTGGTGAAGGGCATATTGAAGAAGGATCAGCCGACTGGTTCTTGTGGGAGAACAACTCCATTTGGCTCACTAACTTCACACACCATCAGGCTTCCAAGCAGCTCTCAAGGAAACTCAGTTTTCACACTCTATGCTTAGTGCCCTTTGAGTGCATTATCTAGAAATGAACCTGGTAGAGCATCCCACACAAACGAATGCTCCACATGCGGGTTTCACATGCCACCAACTCCACATTCACAGGCAACTTCAGCGCCACAGCCGTTTTCAGATAGCCCTCAATGCAAAGGCTCTAGACGCAAATATTGGTGTGAGAGCTAATTCAATCAGAGAAACACTGCATGTTGGTGAAGGGCATATTGAAGAAGGATCAGCCGAGTGGTTCTTGTGGGAGAACAACTCCATTTGGCTCACTAACTTCACACACCATCAGGCTTCCAAGCAGCTCTCAAGGAAACTCAGTTTTCACACTCTATGCTTAGTGCCCTTTGTGTGCCTAGGACTGAAATGAAGCTTGGTCAGCATCCAACACAAACGAATGCTCCACATGCGGGTTTCACATGCCACCAACTCCACATTGACAGGCAACTTCAGCGCCACAGCCGTTTTCAGAGAGCCCTCAATGCAAAGTCTCTAGACGCAAATATTGGTGTGAGAGCTAATTCAATCAAGGAAACACTGCGTGTTGGTGAAGGGCATATTGAAGAAGGATCAGCCGAGTGGTTCTTGTGGGAGAACAACTCCATTTGGCTCACTAACTTCACACACCATCAGGCTTCCAAGCAGCTCTCAAGGAAACTCAGTTTTCACACTCTATGCTTAGTGCTCTTTGAGTGCATTATCTAGGAATGAACCTGGTAGGGCATCCCACACAAACGAATGCTCCACATGCGGGTTTCACATGCCACCAACTCCACATTCACAGGCAACTTCAGCGCCACAGCCGTTTTCAGATAGCCCTCAATGCAAAGGCTCTAGACGCAAATATTGGTGTGAGAGCTAATTCAATCAAGGAAACACTGCATGTTGGTGAAGGGCATATTGAAGAAGGATCAGCCGAGTGGTTCTTGTGGGAGAACAACTCCATTTGGCTCACTAACTTCACACACCATCAGGCTTCCAAGCAGCTCTCAAGGAAATTCAGTTTCCACACTCTATGCTTAGTGCCCTTTGAGTGCATTATCTAGGAATGAACCTGGTAGAGCATCCCACACAAACCAATGCTTCACATGCGGGTTTCACATGCCACCAACTCCACATTCACAAGCAACTTCAGCGCCACAGCCGTTTTCAGATAGCCCTCAATGCAAAGGCTCTAGACGCAAATATTGGTGTGAGAGCTAATTCAATCAAGGAAACACTGCATGTTGGTGAAGGGCATATTGAAGAAGGATCAGCCGAGTGGTTCTTGTGGGAGAACAACTCCATTTGGCTCACTAACTTCACACACCATCAGGCTTCCAAGCAGCTCTCAAGGAAACTCAGTTTTCACACTCTATGCTTAGTGCTCTTTGTGTGCCTAGGACTGAAATGAAGCTTGGTCAGCATCCCACACAAACGAATGCTCCACATGCGGGTTTCACATGCCACCAACTCCACATTCACAGGCAACTTCAGCGCCACAGCCGTTTTCAGATAGCCCTCAATGCAAAGGCTCTAGACGCAAATATTGGTGTGAGAGCTAATTCAATCAAGGAAACACTGCATGTTGGTGAAGGGCATATTGAAGAAGGATCAGCCGACTGGTTCTTGTGGGAGAACAACTCCATTTGGCTCACTAACTTCACACACCATCAGGCTTCCAAGCAGCTCTCAAGGAAACTCAGTTTTCACACTCTATGTTTAGTGCCCTTTGAGTGCATTATCTAGGAATGAACCTGGTAGAGCATCCCACACAAACGAATGCTCCACATGCGGGTTTCACATGCCACCAACTCCACATTCACAGGCAACTTCAGCGCCACAGCCGTTTTCAGATAGCCCTCAATGCAAAGGCTCTAGACGCAAATATTGGTGTGAGAGCTAATTCAATCAAGGAAACACTGCATGTTGGTGAAGGGCATATTGAAGAAGGATCAACCGAGTGGTTCTTGTGGGAGAACAACTCCATTTGGCTCACTAACTTCACACACCATCAGGCTTCCAAGCAGCTCTCAAGGAAACTCAGTTTTCACACTCTATGTTTAGTGCCCTTTGAGTGCATTATCTATGAATGAACCTGGTAGAGCATCCCACACAAACGAATGCTCCACATGCGGGTTTCACATGCCACCAACTCCACATTCACAGGCAACTTCAGCGCCACAGCCGTTTTCAGATAGCCCTCACTGCAAAGGCTCTAGACGCAAATATTGGTGTGAGAGCTAATTCAATCAAGGAAACACTGCATGTTGGTGAAGGGCATATTGAAGAAGGATCAGCCGAGTGGTTCTTGTGGGAGAACAACTCCATTTGGGTCACTAACTTCACACACCATCAGGCTTCCAAGCAGCTCTCAAGGAAACTCAGTTTTCACACTCTATGCTTAGTGCCCTTTGAGTGCATTATCTAGGAATGAACCTGGTAGAGCATCAAACACAAACGAATGCTCCACATGCGGGTTTCACATGCCACCAACTCCACATTCACAGGCAACTTCAGCGCCACAGCCATTTTCAGATAGCCCACAATGCAAAGGCTCTAGACGCAAATATTGGTGTGAGAGCTAATTCAATCAAGGAAACACTGCATGTTGGTGAAGGGCATATTGAAGAAGGATCAGCCGAGTGGTTCTTGTGGGAGAACAACTCCATTTGGCTTACTAACTTCACACACCATCAGGCTTCCAAGCAGCTCTCAAGGAAACTCAGTTTTCACACTCTATGTTTAGTGCTCTTTGAGTGCATTATCTAGGAATGAACCTGGTAGAGCATCCCACACAAACGAATGCTCCACATGCGGGTTTCACATGCCACCAACTCCACATTCACAGGCAACTTCAGCGCCACAGCCGTTTTCAGATAGCCCTCAATGCAAAGGCTCTAGACGCAAATATTGGTGTGAGAGCTAATTCAATCAAGGAAACACTGCATGTTGGTGAAGGGCATATTGAAGAAGGATCAGCCAAGTGGTTCTTGTGGGAGAACAACTCCATTTGGCTGACTAACTTCACACACCATCAGGCTTCCAAGCAGCTCTCAAGGAAACTCAGTTTTCACACTCTATGCTTAGTGCCCTTTGTGTGGCTAGGACTGAAATGAAGCTTGGTCAGCATCCCACACAAACGAATGCTCCACATGCGGGTTTCACATGCCACCAACTCCACATTCACAGGCAACTTCAGCGCCACAGCCGTTTTCAGATAGCCCTCAATGCAAAGGCTCTAGACGCAAATATTGGTGTGAGAGCTAATTCAATCAAGGAAACACTGCATGTTGGTGAAGGGCATATTGAAGAAGGATCAGCCGAGTGGTTCTTGTGGGAGAACAACTCCATTTGGCTCACTAACTTCACACACCATCAGGCTTCCAAGCAGCTCTCAAGGAAACTCAGTTTTCACACTCTATGCTTAGTGCCCTTTGTATGGCTAGGACTGAAATGAACCCGGTAGAGCATCCCACACAAACGAATGCTCCACATGCGGGTTTCACATGCCACCAACTTCACATTCACAGGCAACTTCAGCGCCACAGCCGTTTTCAGATAGCCCTCAATGCAAAGGCTCTAGACGCAAATATTGGTGTGAGAGCTAATTCAATCAAGGAAACACTGCATGTTGGTGAAGGGCATATTGAAGAAGGATCAGCCGAGTGGTTCTTGTGGGAGAACAACTCCATTTGGCTCACTAACTTCACACACCATCAGGCTTCCAAGCAGCTCTCAAGGAAATTCAGTTTCCACACTCTATGCTTAGTGCCCTTTGAGTGCATTATCTAGGAATGAACCTGGTAGAGCATCCCACACAAACCAATGCTTCACATGCGGGTTTCACATGCCACCAACTCCACATTCACAAGCAACTTCAGCGCCACAGCCGTTT
The DNA here is from genome assembly GCF_030435755.1 of Ochotona princeps. Taxonomy (NCBI): domain Eukaryota; kingdom Metazoa; phylum Chordata; class Mammalia; order Lagomorpha; family Ochotonidae; genus Ochotona; species Ochotona princeps. The sequence continues at coordinate 10,645 of NW_026700311.1, read as the reverse complement.
TCAGATAGCCCTCAATGCAAAGGCTCTAGACGCAAATATTGGTGTGAGAGCTAATTCAATCAAGGAAACACTGCATGTTGGTCAAGGGCATATTGAAGAAGGATCAGCCGAGTGGTTCTTGTGGGAGAACAACTCCATTTGGCTCACTAACTTCACACACCATCAGGCTTCCAAGCAGCTCTCAAGGAAACTCAGTTTTCACACTCTATGCTTAGTGCTCTTTGTGTGCCTAGGACTGAAATGAAGCTTGGTCAGCATCCCACACAAACGAATGCTCCACATGCGGGTTTCACATGCCACCAACTTCACATTCACAGGCAACTTCAGCGCCACAGCCGTTTTCAGATAGCCCTCAATGCAAAGGCTCTAGACGCAAATATTGGTGTGAGAGCTAATTCAATCAAGGAAACACTGCATGTTGGTGAAGGGCATATTGAAGAAGGATCAGCCGACTGGTTCTTGTGGGAGAACAACTCCATTTGGCTCACTAACTTCACACACCATCAGGCTTCCAAGCAGCTCTCAAGGAAACTCAGTTTTCACACTCTATGCTTAGTGCCCTTTGAGTGCATTATCTAGAAATGAACCTGGTAGAGCATCCCACACAAACGAATGCTCCACATGCGGGTTTCACATGCCACCAACTCCACATTCACAGGCAACTTCAGCGCCACAGCCGTTTTCAGATAGCCCTCAATGCAAAGGCTCTAGACGCAAATATTGGTGTGAGAGCTAATTCAATCAAGGAAACACTGCATGTTGGTGAAGGGCATATTGAAGAAGGATCAGCCGAGTGGTTCTTGTGGGAGAACAACTCCATTTGGCTCACTAACTTCACACACCATCAGGCTTCCAAGCAGCTCTCAAGGAAACTCAGTTTTCACACTCTATGCTTAGTGCCCTTTGTGTGCCTAGGACTGAAATGAAGCTTGGTCAGCATCCCACACAAACGAATGCTCCACATGCGGGTTTCACATGCCACCAACTCCACATTCACAGGCAACTTCAGCGCCACAGCCGTTTTCAGATAGCCCACAATGCAAAGGCTCTAGACGCAAATATTGGTGTGAGAGCTAATTCAATCAAGGAAACACTGCATGTTGGTGAAGGGCATATTGAAGAAGGATCAGCCGAGTGGTTCTTGTGGGAGAACAACTCCATTTGGCTTACTAACTTCACACACCATCAGGCTTCCAAGCAGCTCTCAAGGAAACTCAGTTATCACACTCTATGTTTAGTGCCCTTTGAGTGCATTATCTAGGAATGAACCTGGTAGAGCATCCCACACAAACGAATGCTCCACATGCGGGTTTCACATGCCACCAACTCCACATTCACAGGCAACTTCAGCGCCACAGCCGTTTTCAGATAGCCCTCAATGCAAAGGCTCTAGACGCAAATATTGGTGTGAGAGCTAATTCAATCAAGGAAACACTGCATGTTGGTGAAGGGCATATTGAAGAAGGATCAGCCGAGTGGTTCTTGTGGGAGAACAACTCCATTTGGCTTACTAACTTCACACACCATCAGGCTTCCAAGCAGCTCTCAAGGAAACTCAGTTTTCACACTCTATGTTTAGTGCCCTTTGAGTGCATTATCTAGGAATGAACCTGGTAGAGCATCCCACACAAACGAATGCTCCATATGCGGGTTTCACATGCCACCAACTCCACATTCACAGGCAACTTCAGCGCCACAGCCGTTTTCAGATAGCCCTCAATGCAAAGGCTCTAGACGCAAATATTGGTGTGAGAGCTAATTCAATCAAGGAAACACTGCATGTTGGTGAAGGGCATATTGAAGAAGGATCAGCTGAGTGGTTCTTGTGGGAGAACAACTCCATTTGGCTCACTAACTTCACACACCATCAGGCTTCCAAGCAGCTCTCAAGGAAACTCAGTTTTCACACTCTATGCTTAGTGCCCTTTGAGTGCATTATCTAGGAATGAACCTGGTAGAGCATCCCACACAAACGAATGCTTCACATGCGGGTTTCACATGCCACCAACTCCACATTCACAGGCAACTTCAGCGCCACAGCCGTTTTCAGATAGCCCTCAATGCAAAGGCTCTAGACGCAAATATTGGTGTGAGAGCTAATTCAATCAAGGAAACACTGCATGTTGGTCAAGGGCATATTGAAGAAGGATCAGCCGAGTGGTTCTTGTGGGAGAACAACTCCATTTGGCTCACTAACTTCACACACCATCAGGCTTCCAAGCAGCTCTCAAGGAAACTCAGTTTTCACACTCTATGCTTAGTGCTCTTTGTGTGCCTAGGACTGAAATGAAGCTTGGTCAGCATCCCACACAAACGAATGCTCCACATGCGGGTTTCACATGCCACCAACTCCACATTCACAGGCAACTTCAGCGCCACAGCCGTTTTCAGATAGCCCTCAATGCAAAGGCTCTAGACGCAAATATTGGTGTGAGAGCTAATTCAATCAAGGAAACACTGCATGTTGGTGAAGGGCATATTGAAGAAGGATCAGCCGAGTGGTTCTTGTGGGAGAACAACTCCATTTGGCTCACTAACTTCACACACCATCAGGCTTCCAAGCAGCTCTCAAGGAATCTCAGTTTTCACACTCTATGTTTAGTGCCCTTTGAGTGCATTATCTAGGAATGAACCTGGTAGAGCATCCCACACAAACGAATGCTCCACATGCGGGTTTCACATGCCACCAACTCCACATTCACAGGCAACTTCAGCGCCACAGCCGTTTTCAGATAGCCCTCAATGCAAAGGCTCTAGACGCAAATATTGGTGTGAGAGCTAATTCAATCAAGGAAACACTGCATGTTGGTGAAGGGCATATTGAAGAAGGATCAGCCGAGTGGTTCTTGTGGGAGAACAACTCCATTTGGCTCACTAACTTCACACACCATCAGGCTTCCAAGCAGCTCTCAAGGAAACTCAGTTTTCACACTCTATGCTTAGTGCCCTTTGTGTGCCTAGGACTGAAATGAAGCTTGGTCAGCATCCCACACAAACGAATGCTCCACATGCGGGTTTCACATGCCACCAACTCCACATTCACAGGCAACTTCAGCGCCACAGCCGTTTTCAGATAGCCCACAATGCAAAGGCTCTAGACGCAAATATTGGTGTGAGAGCTAATTCAATCAAGGAAACACTGCATGTTGGTGAAGGGCATATTGAAGAAGGATCAGCCGAGTGGTTCTTGTGGGAGAACAACTCCATTTGGCTTACTAACTTCACACACCATCAGGCTTCCAAGCAGCTCTCAAGGAAACTCAGTTATCACACTCTATGTTTAGTGCCCTTTGAGTGCATTATCTAGGAATGAACCTGGTAGAGCATCCCACACAAACGAATGCTCCACATGCGGGTTTCACATGCCACCAACTCCACATTCACAGGCAACTTCAGCGCCACAGCCGTTTTCAGATAGCCCTCAATGCAAAGGCTCTAGACGCAAATATTGGTGTGAGAGCTAATTCAATCAAGGAAACACTGCATGTTGGTGAAGGGCATATTGAAGAAGGATCAGCCGAGTGGTTCTTGTGGGAGAACAACTCCATTTGGCTTACTAACTTCACACACCATCAGGCTTCCAAGCAGCTCTCAAGGAAACTCAGTTTTCACACTCTATGTTTAGTGCCCTTTGAGTGCATTATCTAGGAATGAACCTGGTAGAGCATCCCACACAAACGAATGCTCCACATGCGGGTTTCACATGCCACCAACTCCACATTCACAGGCAACTTCAGCGCCACAGCCGTTTTCAGATAGCCCTCAATGCAAAGGCTCTAGACGCAAATATTGGTGTGAGAGCTAATTCAATCAAGGAAACACTGCATGTTGGTGAAGGGCATATTGAAGAAGGATCAGCCGAGTAGTTCTTGTGGGAGAACAACTCCATTTGGCTGACTAACTTCACACACCATCAGGCTTCCAAGCAGCTCTCAAGGAAACTCAGTTTTCACACTCTATGCTTAGTGCCCTTTGTGTGGCTAGGACTGAAATGAAGCTTGGTCAGCATCCCACACAAACGAATGCTCCACATGCGGGTTTCACATGCCACCAACTCCACATTCACAGGCAACTTCAGCGCCACAGCCGTTTTCAGATAGCCCTCAATGCAAAGGCTCTAGACGCAAATATTGGTGTGAGAGCTAATTCAATCAAGGAAACACTGCATGTTGGTGAAGGGCATATTGAAGAAGGATCAGCCGAGTGGTTCTTGTGGGAGAACAACTCCATTTGGCTCACTAACTTCACACACCATCAGGCTTCCAAGCAGCTCTCAAGGAAACTCAGTTTTCACACTCTATGCTTAGTGCCCTTTGTATGGCTAGGACTGAAATGAACCTGGTAGAGCATCCCACACAAACGAATGCTCCACATGCGGGTTTCACATGCCACCAACTTCACATTCACAGGCAACTTCAGCGCCACAGCCGTTTTCAGATAGCCCTCAATGCAAAGGCTCTAGACGCAAATATTGGTGTGAGAGCTAATTCAATCAAGGAAACACTGCATGTTGGTGAAGGGCATATTGAAGAAGGATCAGCTGAGTGGTTCTTGTGGGAGAACAACTCCATTTGGCTCACTAACTTCACACACCATCAGGCTTCCAAGCAGCTCTCAAGGAAACTCAGTTTCCACACTCTATGCTTAGTGCCCTTTGAGTGCATTATCTATTAATGAACCTGGTAGAGCATCCCACACAAACGAATGCTTCACATGCGGGTTTCACATGCCACCAACTCCACATTCACAGGCAACTTCAGCGCCACAGCCGTTTTCAGATAGCCCTCAATGCAAAGGCTCTAGACGCAAATATTGGTGTGAGAGCTAATTCAATCAAGGAAACACTGCATGTTGGTCAAGGGCATATTGAAGAAGGATCAGCCGAGTGGTTCTTGTGGGAGAACAACTCCATTTGGCTCACTAACTTCACACACCATCAGGCTTCCAAGCAGCTCTCAAGGAAACTCAGTTTTCACACTCTATGCTTAGTGCTCTTTGTGTGCCTAGGACTGAAATGAAGCTTGGTCAGCATCCCACACAAACGAATGCTCCACATGCGGGTTTCACATGCCACCAACTCCACATTCACAGGCAACTTCAGCGCCACAGCCGTTTTCAGATAGCCCTCAATGCAAAGGCTCTAGACGCAAATATTGGTGTGAGAGCTAATTCAATCAAGGAAACACTGCATGTTGGTGAAGGGCATATTGAAGAAGGATCAGCAAAGTGGTTCTTGTGGGAGAACAACTCCATTTGGCTCACTAACTTCACACACCATCAGGCTTCCAAGCAGCTCTCAAGGAATCTCAGTTTTCACACTCTATGTTTAGTGCCCTTTGAGTGCATTATCTAGGAATGAACCTGGTAGAGCATCCCACACAAACGAATGCTCCACATGCGGGTTTCACATGCCACCAACTCCACATTCAAAGGCAACTTCAGCGCCACAGCCGTTTTCAGATAGCCCTCAATGCAAAGGCTCTAGACGCAAATATTGGTGTGAGAGCTAATTCAATCAAGGAAACACTGCATGTTGGTGAAGGGCATATTGAAGAAGGATCAGCCGAGTGGTTCTTGTGGGAGAACAACTCCATTTGGCTCACTAACTTCACACACCATCAGGCTTCCAAGCAGCTCTCAAGGAAACTCAGTTTTCACACTCTATGCTTAGTGCTCTTTGTGTGGCTAGGACTGAAATGAAGCTTGGTCAGCATCCCACACAAACGAATGCTCCACATGCGGGTTTCACATGCCACCAACTCCACATTCACAGGCAACTTCAGCGCCACAGCCGTTTTCAGATAGCCCTCAATGCAAAGGCTCTAGACGCAAATATTGGTGTGAGAGCTAATTCAATCAAGGAAACACTGCATGTTGGTGAAGGGCATATTGAAGAAGGATCAGCCGAGTGGTTCTTGTGGGAGAACAACTCCATTTGGCTCACTAACTTCACACACCATCAGGCTTCCAAGCAGCTCTCAAGGAAACTCAGTTTTCACACTCTATGCTTAGTGCTCTTTGTGTGCCTAGAACTGAAATGAAGCTTGGTCAGCATCCCACACAAACGAATGCTCCACATGCGGGTTTCACATGCCACCAACTCCACATTCACAGGCAACTTCAGCGCCACAGCCGTTTTCAGATAGCCCTCAATGCAAAGGCTCTAGACGCAAATATTGGTGTGAGAGCTAATTCAATCAAGGAAACACTGCATGTTGGTGAAGGGCATATTGAAGAAGGATCAGCCGAGTGGTTCTTGTGGGAGAACAACTCCATTTGGCTCACTAACTTCACACACCATCAGGCTTCCAAGCAGCTCTCAAGGAAACTCAGTTTTCACACTCTATGCTTAGTGCTCTTTGTGTGGCTAGGACTGAAATGAAGCTTGGTCAGCATCCCACACAAACGAATGCTCCACATGCGGGTTTCACATGCCACCAACTCCACATTCACAGGCAACTTCAGCGCCACAGCCGTTTTCAGATAGCCCTCAATGCAAAGGCTCTAGACGCAAATATTGGTGTGAGAGCTAATTCAATCAAGGAAACACTGCATGTTGGTGAAGGGCATATTGAAGAAGGATCAGCCGAGTGGTTCTTGTGGGAGAACAACTCCATTTGGCTCACTAACTTCACACACCATCAGGCTTCCAAGCAGCTCTCAAGGAAACTCAGTTTTCACACTCTATGCTTAGTGCCCTTTGTATGGCTAGGACTGAAATGAACCTGGTAGAGCATCCCACACAAACGAATGCTCCACATGCGGGTTTCACATGCCACCAACTCCACATTCACAGGCAACTTCAGCGCCACAGCCGTTTTCAGATAGCCCTCAATGCAAAGGCTCTAGACGCAAATATTGGTGTGAGAGCTAATTCAATCAAGGAAACACTGCATGTTGGTGAAGGGCATATTGAAGAAGGATCAGCTGAGTGGTTCTTGTGGGAGAACAACTCCATTTGGCTCACTAACTTCACACACCATCAGGCTTCCAAGCAGCTCTCAAGGAAACTCAGTTTTCACACTCTATGCTTAGTGCCCTTTGAGTGCATTATCTAGGAATGAACCTGGTAGAGCATCCCACACAAACGAATGCTTCACATGCGGGTTTCACATGCCACCAACTCCACATTCACAGGCAACTTCAGCGCCACAGCCGTTTTCAGATAGCCCTCAATGCAAAGGCTCTAGACGCAAATATTGGTGTGAGAGCTAATTCAATCAAGGAAACACTGCATGTTGGTGAAGGGCATATTGAAGAAGGATCAGCCGAGTGGTTCTTGTGGGAGAACAACTCCATTTGGCTCACTAACTTCACACACCATCAGGCTTCCAAGCAGCTCTCAAGGAAACTCAGTTTTCACACTCTATGCTTAGTGCTCTTTGTGTGCCTAGGACTGAAATGAAGCTTGGTCAGCATCCCACACAAACGAATGCTCCACATGCGGGTTTCACATGCCACCAACTCCACATTCACAGGCAACTTCAGCGCCACAGCCGTTTTCAGATAGCCCTCAATGCAAAGGCTCTAGACGCAAATATTGGTGTGAGAGCTAATTCAATCAAGGAAACACTGCATGTTGGTGAAGGGCATATTGAAGAAGGATCAGCCGAGTGGTTCTTGTGGGAGAACAACTCCATTTGGCTCACTAACTTCACACACCATCAGGCTTCCAAGCAGCTCTCAAGGAATCTCAGTTTTCACACTCTATGTTTAGTGCCCTTTGAGTGCATTATCTAGGAATGAACCTGGTAGAGCATCCCACACAAACGAATGCTCCACATGCGGGTTTCACATGCCACCAACTCCACATTCAAAGGCAACTTCAGCGCCACAGCCGTTTTCAGATAGCCCTCAATGCAAAGGCTCTAGACGCAAATATTGGTGTGAGAGCTAATTCAATCAAGGAAACACTGCATGTTGGTGAAGGGCATATTGAAGAAGGATCAGCCGAGTGGTTCTTGTGGGAGAACAACTCCATTTGGCTCACTAACTTCACACACCATCAGGCTTCCAAGCAGCTCTCAAGGAAACTCAGTTTTCACACTCTATGCTTAGTGCTCTTTGTGTGGCTAGGACTGAAATGAAGCTTGGTCAGCATCCCACACAAACGAATGCTCCACATGCGGGTTTCACATGCCACCAACTCCACATTCACAGGCAACTTCAGCGCCACAGCCGTTTTCAGATAGCCCTCAATGCAAAGGCTCTAGACGCAAATATTGGTGTGAGAGCTAATTCAATCAAGGAAACACTGCATGTTGGTGAAGGGCATATTGAAGAAGGATCAGCCTAGTGGTTCTTGTGGGAGAACAACTCCATTTGGCTCACTAACTTCACACACCATCAGGCTTCCAAGCAGCTCTCAAGGAAACTCAGTTTTCACACTCTATGCTTAGTGCTCTTTGTGTGCCTAGAACTGAAATGAAGCTTGGTCAGCATCCCACACAAACGAATGCTCCACATGCGGGTTTCACATGCCACCAACTCCACATTCACAGGCAACTTCAGCGCCACAGCCGTTTTCAGATAGCCCTCAATGCAAAGGCTCTAGACGCAAATATTGGTGTGAGAGCTAATTCAATCAAGGAAACACTGCATGTTGGTGAAGGGCATATTGAAGAAGGATCAGCCGAGTGGTTCTTGTGGGAGAACAACTCCATTTGGCTCACTAACTTCACACACCATCAGGCTTCCAAGCAGCTCTCAAGGAAACTCAGTTTTCACACTCTATGCTTAGTGCTCTTTGTGAGGCTAGGACTGAAATGAAGCTTGGTCAGCATCCCACACAAACGAATGCTCCACATGCGGGTTTCACATGCCACCAACTCCACATTCACAGGCAACTTCAGCGCCACAGCCGTTTTCAGATAGCCCTCAATGCAAAGGCTCTAGACGCAAATATTGGTGTGAGAGCTAATTCAATCAAGGAAACACTGCATGTTGGTGAAGGGCATATTGAAGAAGGATCAGCCGAGTGGTTCTTGTGGGAGAACAACTCCATTTGGCTCACTAACTTCACACACCATCAGGCTTCCAAGCAGCTCTCAAGGAAACTCAGTTTTCACACTCTATGCTTAGTGCCCTTTGTATGGCTAGGACTGAAATGAACCTGGTAGAGCATCCCACACAAACGAATGCTCCACATGCGGGTTTCACATGCCACCAACTCCACATTCACAGGCAACTTCAGCGCCACAGCCGTTTTCAGATAGCCCTCAATGCAAAGGCTCTAGACGCAAATATTGGTGTGAGAGCTAATTCAATCAAGGAAACACTGCATGTTGGTGAAGGGCATATTGAAGAAGGATCAGCTGAGTGGTTCTTGTGGGAGAACAACTCCATTTGGCTCACTAACTTCACACACCATCAGGCTTCCAAGCAGCTCTCAAGGAAACTCAGTTTTCACACTCTATGCTTAGTGCCCTTTGAGTGCATTATCTAGGAATGAACCTGGTAGAGCATCCCACACAAACGAATGCTTCACATGCGGGTTTCACATGCCACCAACTCCACATTCACAGGCAACTTCAGCGCCACAGCCGTTTTCAGATAGCCCTCAATGCAAAGGCTCTAGACGCAAATATTGGTGTGAGAGCTAATTCAATCAAGGAAACACTGCATGTTGGTCAAGGGCATATTGAAGAAGGATCAGCCGAGTGGTTCTTGTGGGAGAACAACTCCATTTGGCTCACTAACTTCACACACCATCAGGCTTCCAAGCAGCTCTCAAGGAAACTCAGTTTTCACACTCTATGCTTAGTGCTCTTTGTGTGCCTAGGACTGAAATGAAGCTTGGTCAGCATCCCACACAAACGAATGCTCCACATGCGGGTTTCACATGCCACCAACTCCACATTCACAGGCAACTTCAGCGCCACAGCCGTTTTCAGATAGCCCTCAATGCAAAGGCTCTAGACGCAAATATTGGTGTGAGAGCTAATTCAATCAAGGAAACACTGCATGTTGGTGAAGGGCATATTGAAGAAGGATCAGCCGAGTGGTTCTTGTGGGAGAACAACTCCATTTGGCTCACTAACTTCACACACCATCAGGCTTCCAAGCAGCTCTCAAGGAATCTCAGTTTTCACACTCTATGTTTAGTGTCCTTTGAGTGCATTATCTAGGAATGAACCTGGTAGAGCATCCCACACAAACGAATGCTCCACATGCGGGTTTCACATGCCACCAACTCCACATTCAAAGGCAACTTCAGCGCCACAGCCGTTTTCAGATAGCCCTCAATGCAAAGGCTCTAGACGCAAATATTGGTGTGAGAGCTAATTCAATCAAGGAAACACTGCATGTTGGTGAAGGGCATATTGAAGAAGGATCAGCCGAGTGGTTCTTGTGGGAGAACAACTCCATTTGGCTCACTAACTTCACACACCATCAGGCTTCCAAGCAGCTCTCAAGGAAACTCAGTTTTCACACTCTATGCTTAGTGCTCTTTGTGTGGCTAGGACTGAAATGAAGCTTGGTCAGCATCCCACACAAACGAATGCTCCACATGCGGGTTTCACATGCCACCAACTCCACATTCACAGGCAACTTCAGCGCCACAGCCGTTTTCAGATAGCCCTCAATGCAAAGGCTCTAGACGCAAATATTGGTGTGAGAGCTAATTCAATCAAGGAAACACTGA
>NW_026700310.1:0-57620 GCF_030435755.1 Ochotona princeps | reverse complement strand
TCAACTCCACATTCACAGGCAACTTCAGCGCCACAGCCGTTTTCAGATAGCCCTCAATGCAAAGGCTCTAGACGCAAATATTGGTGTGAGAGCTAATTCAATCAGGGAAACACTGCATGTTGGTGAAGGGCATATTGAAGAAGGATCAGCCGAGTGGTTCTTGTGGGAGAACAGCTCCATTTGGCTCACTAACTTCACACACCATCAGGCTTCCAAGCAGCTCTCAAGGAAACTCAGTTTTCACACTCTATGCTTAGTGCCCTTTGAGTGCATTATCTAGGAATGAACCTGGTAGAGCATCCCACACAAACGAATGCTCCACATGCGGGTTTCACATGCCACCAACTCCACATTCACAGGCAACTTCAGCGCCACAGCCGTTTTCAGATAGCCCTCAATGCAAAGGCTCTAGACGCAAATATTGGTGTGAGAGCTAATTCAATCAAGGCAACACTGCATGTTGGTGAAGGGCATATTGAAGAAGGATCAGCCGAGTGGTTCTTGTGTGAGAACAACTCCATTTGGCTCACTAACTTCACACACCATCAGGCTTCCAAGCAGCTCTCAAGGAAACTCAGTTTTCACACTCTATGCTTAGTGCCCTTTGAGTGCATTATCTAGGAATGAACCTGGTAGAGCATCCCACACAAACGAATGCTCCACATGCGGGTTTCACATGCCACCAACTCCACATTCACAGGCAACTTCAGCGCCACAGCCGTTTTCAGATAGCCCTCAATGCAAAGGCTCTAGACGCAAATATTGGTGTGAGAGCTAATTCAATCAGGGAAACACTGCATGTTGGTGAAGGGCATATTGAAGAAGGATCAGCCGAGTGGTTCTTGTGGGAGAACAACTCCATTTGGCTCACTAACTTCACACACCATCAGGCTTCCAAGCAGCTCTCAAGGAAACTCAGTTTTCACACTCTATGCTTAGTGCCCTTTGTATGCCTAGGACTGAAATGAAGCTTGGAGAGCATCCCACACAAATGAATGCTCCACATGCGGGTTTCACATGCCACCAACTCCACATTCACAGGCAACTTCAGCGCCACAGCCGTTTTCAGATAGCCCTCAATGCAAAGGCTCTAGACGCAAATATTGGTGTGAGAGCTAATTCAATCAAGGAAACACTGCATGTTGGTGAAGGGCATATTGAAGAAGGATCAGCCGAGTGGTTCTTGTGGGAGAACAACTCCATTTGGCTCACTAACTTCACACACCATCAGGCTTCCAAGCAGCTCTCAAGGAAACTCAGTTTTCACACTCTATGCTTAGTGCTCTTTGTGTGCCTAGGACTGAAATGAAGCTTGGTCAGCATCCCACACAAACGAATGCTCCACATGCGGGTTTCACATGCCACCAACTCCACATTCACAGGCAACTTCAGCGCCACAGCCGTTTTCAGATAGCCCTCAATGCAAAGGCTCTAGACGCAAATATTGGTGTGAGAGCTAATTCAATCAAGGAAACACTGCATGTTGGTGAAGGGCATATTGAATAAGGATCAGCCGAGTCGTTCTTGTGTGAGAACAACTCCATTTGGCTCACTAACTTCACACACCATCAGGCTTCCAAGCAGCTCTCAAGGAAACTCAGTTTTCACACTCTATGCTTAGTGCCCTTTGAGTGCATTATCTAGGAATGAACCTGGTAGAGCATCCCACACAAACGAATGCTCCACATGCGGGTTTCACATGCCACCAACTCCACATTCACAGGCAACTTCAGCGCCACAGCCGTTTTCAGATAGCCCTCAGTGCAAAGGCTCTAGACGCAAATATTGGTGTGAGAGCTAATTCAATCAAGGAAACACTGCATGTTGGTGAAGGGCATATTGAAAAAGGATCAGCCGAGTGGTTCTTGTGGGAGAACAACTCCATTTGGCTCACTAACTTCACACACCATCAGGCTTCCAAGCAGCTCTCAAGGAAACTCAGTTTTCACACTCTATGCTTAGTGCTGTTTGTGTGCCTAGGACTGAAATGAAGCTTGGTCAGCCTCCCACACAAACGAATGCTCCACATGCAGGTTTCACATGCCACCAACTCCACATTCACAGGCAACTTCAGCGCCACAGCCGTTTTCAGATAGCCCTCAATGCAAAGGCTCTAGACGCAAATATTGGTGTGAGAGCTAATTCAATCAGGGAAACACTGCATGTTGGTGAAGGGCATATTGAAGAAGGATCAGCCGAGTGGTTCTTGTGGGAGAACAGCTCCATTTGGCTCACTAACTTCACACACCATCAGGCTTCCAAGCAGCTCTCAAGGAAACTCAGTTTTCACACTCTATGCTTAGTGCCCTTTGAGTGCATTATCTAGGAATGAACCTGGTAGAGCATCCCACACAAACGAATGCTCCACATGCGGGTTTCACATGCCACCAACTCCACATTCACAGGCAACTTCAGCGCCACAGCCGTTTTCAGATAGCCCTCAATGCAAAGGCTCTAGACGCAAATATTGGTGTGAGAGCTAATTCAATCAGGGAAACACTGCATGTTGGTGAAGGGCATATTGAAGAAGGATCAGCCGAGTGGTTCTTGTGGGAGAACAACTCCATTTGGCTCACTAACTTCACACACCATCAGGCTTCCAAGCAGCTCTCAAGGAAACTCAGTTTTCACACTCTATGCTTAGTGCCCTTTGTATGCCTAGGACTGAAATGAAGCTTGGAGAGCATCCCACACAAATGAATGCTCCACATGCGGGTTTCACATGCCACCAACTCCACATTCACAGGCAACTTCAGCGCCACAGCCGTTTTCAGATAGCCCTCAATGCAAAGGCTCTAGACGCAAATATTGGTGTGAGAGCTAATTCAATCAAGGAAACACTGCATGTTGGTGAAGGGCATATTGAAGAAGGATCAGCCGAGTGGTTCTTGTGGGAGAACAACTCCATTTGGCTCACTAACTTCACACACCATCAGGCTTCCAAGCAGCTCTCAAGGAAACTCAGTTTTCACACTCTATGCTTAGTGCTCTTTGTGTGCCTAGGACTGAAATGAAGCTTGGTCAGCATCCCACACAAACGAATGCTCCACATGCGGGTTTCACATGCCACCAACTCCACATTCACAGGCAACTTCAGCGCCACAGCCGTTTTCAGATAGCCCTCAATGCAAAGGCTCTAGACGCAAATATTGGTGTGAGAGCTAATTCAATCAAGGAAACACTGCATGTTGGTGAAGGGCATATTGAATAAGGATCAGCCGAGTGGTTCTTGTGTGAGAACAACTCCATTTGGCTCACTAACTTCACACACCATCAGGCTTCCAAGCAGCTCTCAAGGAAACTCAGTTTTCACACTCTATGCTTAGTGCCCTTTGAGTGCATTATCTAGGAATGAACCTGGTAGAGCATCCCACACAAACGAATGCTCCACATGCGGGTTTCACATGCCACCAACTCCACATTCACAGGCAACTTCAGCGCCACAGCCGTTTTCAGATAGCCCTCAGTGCAAAGGCTCTAGACACAAATATTGGTGTGAGAGCTAATTCAATCAAGGAAACACTGCATGTTGGTGAAGGGCATATTGAAAAAGGATCAGCCGAGTGGTTCTTGTGGGAGAACAACTCCATTTGGCTCACTAACTTCACACACCATCAGGCTTCCAAGCAGCTCTCAAGGAAACTCAGTTTTCACACTCTATGCTTAGTGCTGTTTGTGTGCCTAGGACTGAAATGAATCTTGCTCAGCCTCCCACACAAACGAATGCTCCACATGCGGGTTTCACATGCCACCAACTCCACATTCACAGGCAACTTCAGCGCCACAGCCGTTTTCAGATAGCCCTCAATGCAAAGGCTCTAGACGCAAATATTGGTGTGAGAGCTAATTCAATCAGGGAAACACTGCATGTTGGTGAAGGGCATATTGAAGAAGGATCAGCCGAGTGGTTCTTGTGGGAGAACAGCTCCATTTGGCTCACTAACTTCACACACCATCAGGCTTCCAAGCAGCTCTCAAGGAAACTCAGTTTTCACACTCTATGCTTAGTGCCCTTTGAGTGCATTATCTAGGAATGAACCTGGTAGAGCATCCCACACAAACGAATGCTCCACATGCGGGTTTCACATGCCACCAACTCCACATTCACAGGCAACTTCAGCGCCACAGCCGTTTTCAGATAGCCCTCAATGCAAAGGCTCTAGACGCAAATATTGGTGTGAGAGCTAATTCAATCAAGGAAACACTGCATGTTGGTGAAGGGCATATTGAAGAAGGATCAGCCGAGTGGTTCTTGTGGGAGAACAACTCCATTTGGCTCACTAACTTCACACACCATCAGGCTTCCAAGCAGCTCTCAAGGAAACTCAGTTTTCACACTCTATGCTTAGTGCTGTTTGTGTGCCTAGGACTGTAATGAAGCTTGGTCAGCATCCCACACAAACGAATGCTCCACATGCGGGTTTCACATGCCACCAACTCCACATTCACTGGCAACTTCAGCGCCACAGCCGTTTTCAGATAGCCCTCAATGCAAAGGCTCTAGACGCAAATATTGGTGTGAGAGCTAATTCAATCAGGGAAACACTGCATGTTGGTGAAGGGCATATTGAAGAAGGATCAGCCGAGTGGTTCTTGTGGGAGAACAGCTCCATTTGGCTCACTAACTTCACACACCATCAGGCTTCCAAGCAGCTCTCAAGGAAACTCAGTTTTCACACTCTATGCTTAGTGCCCTTTGTATGCCTAGGACTGAAATGAAGCTTGGAGAGCATCCCACACAAATGAATGCTCCACATGCGGGTTTCACATGCCACCAACTCCACATTCACAGGCAACTTCAGCGCCACAGCCGTTTTCAGATAGCCCTCAATGCAAAGGCTCTAGACGCAAATATTGGTGTGAGAGCTAATTCAATCAAGGAAACACTGCATGTTGGTGAAGGGCATATTGAAGAAGGATCAGCCGAGTGGTTCTTGTGTGAGAACAACTCCATTTGGCTCACTAACTTCACACACCATCAGGCTTCCAAGCAGCTCTCAAGGAAACTCAGTTTTCACACTCTATGCTTAGTGCCCTTTGAGTGCATTATCTAGGAATGAACCTGGTAGAGCATCCCACACAAACGAATGCTCCACATGCGGGTTTCACATGCCACCAACTCCACATTCACAGGCAACTTCAGCGCCACAGCCGTTTTCAGATAGCCCTCAATGCAAAGGCTCTAGACGCAAATATTGGTGTGAGAGCTAATTCAATCAGGGAAACACTGCATGTTGGTGAAGGGCATATTGAAGAAGGATCAGCCGAGTGGTTCTTGTGGGAGAACAACTCCATTTGGCTCACTAACTTCACACACCATCAGGCTTCCAAGCAGCTCTCAAGGAAACTCAGTTTTCACACTCTATGCTTAGTGCCCTTTGTATGCCTAGGACTGAAATGAAGCTTGGAGAGCATCCCACACAAATGAATGCTCCACATGCGGGTTTCACATGCCACCAACTCCACATTCACAGGCAACTTCAGCGCCACAGCCGTTTTCAGATAGCCCTCAATGCAAAGGCTCTAGACGCAAATATTGGTGTGAGAGCTAATTCAATCAAGGAAACACTGCATGTTGGTGAAGGGCATATTGAAGAAGGATCAGCCGAGTGGTTCTTGTGGGAGAACAACTCCATTTGGCTCACTAAATTCACACACCATCAGGCTTCCAAGCAGCTCTCAAGGAAACTCAGTTTTCACACTCTATGCTTAGTGCTCTTTGTGTGCCTAGGACTGAAATGAAGCTTGGTCAGCATCCCACACAAACGAATGCTCCACATGCGGGTTTCACATGCCACCAACTCCACATTCACAGGCAACTTCAGCGCCACAGCCGTTTTCAGATAGCCCTCAATGCAAAGGCTCTAGACGCAAATATTGGTGTGAGAGCTAATTCAATCAAGGAAACACTGCATGTTGGTGAAGGGCATATTGAATAAGGATCAGCCGAGTCGTTCTTGTGGGAGAACAACTCCATTTGGCTCACTAACTTCACACACCATCAGGCTTCCAAGCAGCTCTCAAGGAAACTCAGTTTTCACACTCTATGCTTAGTGCCCTTTGAGTGCATTATCTAGGAATGAACCTGGTAGAGCATCCCACACAAACGAATGCTCCACATGCGGGTTTCACATGCCACCAACTCCACATTCACAGGCAACTTCAGCGCCACAGCCGTTTTCAGATAGCCCTCAATGCAAAGGCTCTAGACGCAAATATTGGTGTGAGAGCTAATTCAATCAAGGAAACACTGCATGTTGGTGAAGGGCATATTGAAAAAGGATCAGCCGAGTGGTTCTTGTGGGAGAACAACTCCATTTGGCTCACTAACTTCACACACCATCAGGCTTCCAAGCAGCTCTCAAGGAAACTCAGTTTTCACACTCTATGCTTAGTGCTGTTTGTGTGCCTAGGACTGAAATGAAGCTTGGTCAGCATCCCACACAAACGAATGCTCCACATGCGGGTTTCACATGCCACCAACTCCACATTCACAGGCAACTTCAGCGCCACAGCCGTTTTCAGATAGCCCTCAATGCAAAGGCTCTAGACGCAAATATTGGTGTGAGAGCTAATTCAATCAGGGAAACACTGCATGTTGGTGAAGGGCATATTGAAGAAGGATCAGCCGAGTGGTTCTTGTGGGAGAACAGCTCCATTTGGCTCACTAACTTCACACACCATCAGGCTTCCAAGCAGCTCTCAAGGAAACTCAGTTTTCACACTCTATGCTTAGTGCCCTTTGAGTGCATTATCTAGGAATGAACCTGGTAGAGCATCCCACACAAACGAATGCTCCACATGCGGGTTTCACATGCCACCAACTCCACATTCACAGGCAACTTCAGCGCCACAGCCGTTTTCAGATAGCCCTCAATGCAAAGGCTCTAGACGCAAATATTGCTGTGAGAGCTAATTCAATCAAGGAAACACTGCATGTTGGTGAAGGGCATATTGAAGAAGGATCAGCCGAGTGGTTCTTGTGGGAGAACAACTCCATTTGACTCACTAACTTCACACACCATCAGGCTTCCAAGCAGCTCTCAAGGAAACTCAGTTTTCACACTCTATGCTTAGTGCCCTTTGAGTGCATTATCTAGGAATGAACCTGGTAGAGCATCCCACACAAACGAATGCTCCACATGCGGGTTTCACATGCCTCCAACTCCACATTCACAGGCAACTTCAGCGCCACAGCCGTTTTTAGATAGCCCTCAATGCAAAGGCTCTAGACGCAAATATTGGTGTGAGAGCTAATTTAATCAAGGAAACACTGCATGTTGGTGAAGGGCATATTGAAGAAGGATCAGCCGAGTGGTTCTTGTGGGAGAACAACTCCATTTGGCTCACTAACTTCACACACCATCAGGCTTCCAAGCAGCTCTCAAGGAAACTCAGTTTTCACACTCTATGCTTAGTGCCCTTTGAGTGCATTATCTAGGAATGAACCTGGTAGAGCATCCCACACAAACGAATGCTCCACATGCGGGTTTCACATGCCACCAACTCCACATTCACAGGCAACTTCAGCGCCACAGCCGTTTTCAGATAGCCCTCAATGCAAAGGCTCTAGACGCAAATATTGGTGTGAGAGCTAATTCAATCAAGGAAACACTGCATGTTGGTGAAGGGCATATTGAAGAAGGATCAGCCGAGTGGTTCTTGTGGGAGAACAACTCCATTTGGCTCACTAACTTCACACACCATCAGGCTTCCAAGCAGCTCTCAAGGAAACTCAGTTTTCACGCTCTATGCTTAGTGCCCTTTGTATGGCTAGGACTGAAATGAACCTGGTAGAGCATCCCACACAAACGAATGCTCCACATGCGGGTTTCACATGCCACCAACTCCACATTCACAGGCAACTTCAGCGCCACAGCCGTTTTCAGATAGCCCTCAATGCAAAGGCTCTAGACGCAAATATTGGTGTGAGAGCTAATTCAATCAAGGAAACACTGCATGTTGGTGAAGGGCATATTGAAGAAGGATCAGCCGAGTGGTTCTTGTGGGAGAACAACTCCATTTGGCTCACTAACTTCACACACCATCAGGCTTCCAAGCAGCTCTCAGGAAACTCAGTTTTCACACTCTATGCTTAGTGCCCTTTGAGTGCATTATCTAGGAATGAACCTGGTAGAGCATCCCACACAAACGAATGCTCCACATGCGGGTTTCACATGCCACCAACTCCACATTCACAGGCAACTTCAGCGCCACAGCCGTTTTCAGATAGCCCTCAATGCAAAGGCTCTAGACGCAAATATTGGTGTGAGAGCTAATTCAATCAAGGAAACACTGCATGTTGGTGAAGGGCATATTGAAGAAGGATCAGCAGAGTGGTTCTTGTGGGAGAACAACTCCATTTGGCTCACTAACTTCACACACCATCAGGCTTCCAAGCAGCTCTCAAGGAAACTCAGTTTTCACACTCTATGCTTAGTGCCCTTTGTATGGCTAGGACTGAAATGAACCTGGTAGAGCATCCCACACAAACGAATGCTCCACATGCGGGTTTCACATGCCACCAACTCCACATTCACAGGCAACTTCAGCGCCACAGCCGTTTTCAGATAGCCCTCAATGCAAAGGCTCTAGACGCAAATATTGGTGTGAGAGCTAATTCAATCAAGGAAACACTGCATGTTGGTGAAGGGCATATTGAAGAAGGATCAGCCGAGTGGTTCTTGTGGGAGAACAACTCCATTTGGCTCACTAACTTCACACACCATCAGGCTTCCAAGCAGCTCTCAAGGAAACTCAGTTTTCACACTCTATGCTTAGTGCCCTTTGTATGGCTAGGACTGAAATGAACCTGGTAGAGCATCCCACACAAACGAATGCTCCACATGCGGGTTTCACATGCCACCAACTCCACATTCACAGGCAACTTCAGTGCCACAGCCGTTTTCAGATAGCCCTCAATGCAAAGGCTCTAGACGCAAATATTGGTGTGAGAGCTAATTCAATCAAGGAAACACTGCATGTTGGTGAAGGGCATATTGAAGAAGGATCAGCCGAGTGGTTCTTGTGGGAGAACAACTCCATTTGGCTCACTAACTTCACACACCATCAGGCTTCCAAGCAGCTCTCAAGGAAACTCAGTTTTCACACTCTATGCTTAGTGCTCTTTGTGTGCCTAGGACTGAAATGAATCTTGGTCAGCATCCCACACAAACGAATGCTCCACATGCGGGTTTCACATGCCACCAACTCCACATTCACAGGCAACTTCAGCGCCACAGCCGTTTTCAGATAGCCCTCAATGCAAAGGCTCTAGACGCAAATATTGGTGTGAGAGCTAATTCAATCAAGGAAACACTGCATGTTGGTGAAGGGCATATTGAAGAAGGATCAGCCGAGTGGTTCTTGTGGGAGAACAACTCCATTTGGCTCACTAACTTCACACACCATCAGGCTTCCAAGCAGCTCTCAAGGAAACTCAGTTTTCACACTCTATGCTTAGTGCCCTTTGTATGGCTAGGACTGAAATGAACGTGGTAGAGCATCCCACACAAACGAATGCTCCACATGCGGGTTTCACATGCCACCAACTCCACATTCACAGGCAACTTCAGCGCCACAGCCGTTTTCAGATAGCCCTCAATGCAAAGGCTCTAGACGCAAATATTGGTGTGAGAGCTAATTCAATCAAGGAAACACTGCATGTTGGTGAAGGGCATATTGAAGAAGGATCAGCCGAGTGGTTCTTGTGGGAGAACAACTCCATTTGGCTGACTAACTTCACACACCATCAGGCTTCCAAGCAGCTCTCAAGGAAACTCAGTTTTCACACTCTATGCTTAGTGCCCTTTGTATGGCTAGGACTGAAATGAACCTGGTAGAGCATCCCACACAAACGAATGCTCCACATGCGGGTTTCACATGCCACCAACTCCACATTCACAGGCAACTTCAGCGCCACAGCCGTTTTCAGATAGCCCTCAATGCAAAGGCTCTAGACGCAAATATTGGTGTGAGAGCTAATTCAATCAAGGAAACACTGCATGTTGGTGAAGGGCATATTGAAGAAGGATCAGCCGAGTGGTTCTTGTGGGAGAACAACTCCATTTGGCTCACTAACTTCACACACCATCAGGCTTCCAAGCAGCTCTCAAGGAAACTCAGTTTTCACACTCTATGCTTAGTGCTCTTTGTGTGGCTAGGACTGAAATGAAGCTTGGTCAGCATCCCACACAAACGAATGCTCCACATGCGGGTTTCACATGCCACCAACTCCACATTCACAGGCAACTTCAGCGCCACAGCCGTTTTCAGATAGCCCTCAATGCAAAGGCTCTAGACGCAAATATTGGTGTGAGAGCTAATTCAATCAAGGAAACACTGCATGTTGGTGAAGGGCATATTGAAGAAGGATCAGCCGAGTGGTTCTTGTGGGAGAACAACTCCATTTGGCTCACTAACTTCACACACCATCAGGCTTCCAAGCAGCTCTCAAGGAAACTCAGTTTTCACGCTCTATGCTTAGTACCCTTTGTAAGGCTAGGACTGAAATGAACCGGGTAGAGCATCCCACACAAACGAATGCTCCACATGCGGGTTTCACATGCCACCAACTCCACATTCACAGGCAACTTCAGTGCCACAGCCGTTTTCAGATAGCCCTCAATGCAAAGGCTCTAGACGCAAATATTGGTGTGAGAGCTAATTCAATCAAGGAAACACTGCATGTTGGTGAAGGGCATATTGAAGAAGGATCAGCCGAGTGGTTCTTGTGGGAGAACAACTCCATTTGGCTCACTAACTTCACACACCATCAGGCTTCCAAGCAGCTCTCAAGGAAACTCAGTTTTCACACTCTATGCTTAGTGCCCTTTGAGTGCATTATCTAGGAATGAACCTGGTAGAGCATCCCACACAAACGAATGCTCCACATGCGGGTTTCACATGCCACCAACTCCACATTCACAGGCAACTTCAGCGCCACAGCCGTTTTCAGATAGCCCTCAATGCAAAGGCTCTAGACGCAAATATTGGTGTGAGAGCTAATTCAATCAAGGAAACACTGCATGTTGGTGAAGGGCATATTGAAGAAGGATCAGCCGAGTGGTTCTTGTGGGAGAACAACTCCATTTGGCTCACTAACTTCACACACCATCAGGCTTCCAAGCAGCTCTCAAGGAAACTCAGTTTTCACACTCTATGCTTAGTGCCCTTTGTATGGCTAGGACTGAAATGAACCTGGTAGAGCATCCCACACAAACGAATGCTCCACATGCGGGTTTCACATGCCACCAACTCCACATTCACAGGCAACTTCAGCGCCACAGCCGTTTTCAGATAGCCCTCAATGCAAAGGCTCTAGACGCAAATATTGGTGTGAGAGCTAATTCAATCAAGGAAACACTGCATGTTGGTGAAGGGCATATTGAAGAAGGATCAGCCGAGTGGTTCTTGTGGGAGAACAACTCCATTTGGCTCACTAACTTCACACACCATCAGGCTTCCAAGCAGCTCCCAAGGAAACTCAGTTTTCACACTCTATGCTTAGTGCCCTTTGTATGGCTAGGACTGAAATGAACCTGGTAGAGCATCCCACACAAACGAATGCTCCACATGCGGGTTTCACATGCCACCAACTCCACATTCACAGGCAACTTCAGCGCCACAGCCGTTTTCAGATAGCCCTCAATGCAAAGGCTCTAGACGCAAGTATTGGTGTGAGAGCTAATTCAATCAAGGAAACACTGCATGTTGGTGAAGGGCATATTGAAGAAGGATCAGCCGAGTGGTTCTTGTGGGAGAACAACTCCATTTGGCTCACTAACTTCACACACCATCAGGCTTCCAAGCAGCTCCCAAGGAAACTCAGTTTTCACACTCTATGCTTAGTGCCCTTTGTATGGCTAGGACTGAAATGAACCTGGTAGAGCATCCCACACAAACGAATGCTCCACATGCGGGTTTCACATGCCACCAACTCCACATTCACAGGCAATTTCAGCGCCACAGCCGTTTTCAGATAGCCCTCAATGCAAAGGCTCTAGACGCAAATATTGGTGTGAGAGCTAATTCAATCAAGGAAACACTGCATGTTGGTGAAGGGCATATTGAAGAAGGATCAGCCGAGTGGTTCTTGTGGGAGAACAACTCCATTTGGCTCACTAATTTCACACACCATCAGGCTTCCAAGCAGCTCTCAAGGAAACTCAGTTTTCACACTCTATGCTTAGTGCCCTTTGTATGGCTAGGACTGAAATGAACCTGGTAGAGCATCCCACACAAACGAATGCTCCACATGCGGGTTTCACATGCCACCAACTCCACATTCACAGGCAACTTCAGCGCCACAGCCGTTTTCAGATAGCCCTCAATGCAAAGGCTCTAGACGCAAATATTGGTGTGAGAGCTAATTCAATCAAGGAAACACTGCATGTTGGTGAAGGGCATATTGAAGAAGGATCAGATGAGTGGTTCTTGTGGGAGAACAACTCCATTTGGCTCACTAACTTCACACACCATCAGGCTTCCAAGCAGCTCTCAAGGAAACTCAGTTTTCACACTCTATGCTTAGTGCCCTTTGTATGGCTAGGACTGAAATGAACCTGGTAGAGCATCCCACACAAACGAATGCTCCACATGCGGGTTTCACATGCCACCAACTCCACATTCACAGGCAACTTCAGCGCCACAGCCGTTTTCAGATAGCCCTCAATGCAAAGGCTCTAGACGCAAATATTGGTGTGAGAGCTAATTCAATCAAGGAAACACTGCATGTTGGTGAAGGGCATATTGAAGAAGGATCAGCCGAGTGGTTCTTGTGGGAGAACAACTCCATTTGGCTCACTAACTTCACACACCATCAGGCTTCCAAGCAGCTCTCAAGGAAACTCAGTTTTCACACTCTATGCTTAGTGCCCTTTGAGTGCCTAGGACTGAAATGAACCTGGTAGAGCATCCCACACAAACGAATGCTCCACATGCGGGTTTCACATGCCACCAACTCCACATTCACAGGCAACTTCAGCGCCACAGCCGTTTTCAGATAGCCCTCAATGCAAAGGCTCTAGACGCAAATATTGGTGTGAGAGCTAATTCAATCAAGGAAACACTGCAAGTTGGTGAAGGGCATATTGAAGAAGGATCAGCCGAGTGGTTCTTGTGGGAGAACAACTCCATTTGGCTCACTAACTTCACACACCATCAGGCTTCCAAGCAGCTCTCAAGGAAACTCAGTTTTCACACTCTATGCTTAGTGCCCTTTGAGTGCATTATCTAGGAATGAACCTGGTAGAGCATCCCACACAAACGAATGCTCCACATGCGGGTTTCACATGCCACCAACTCCACATTCACAGGCAACTTCAGCGCCACAGCCGTTTTCAGATAGCCCTCAATGCAAAGGCTCTAGACGCAAATATTGGTGTGAGAGCTAATTCAATCAAGGAAACACTGCATGTTGGTGAAGGGCATATTGAAGAAGGGTCAGCCGAGTGGTTCTTGTGGGAGAACAACTCCATTTGGCTCACTAACTTCACACACCATCAGGCTTCCAAGCAGCTCTCAAGGAAACTCAGTTTTCACGCTCTATGCTTAGTGCCCTTTGTATGGCTAGGACTGAAATGAACCTGGTAGAGCATCCCACACAAACGAATGCTCCACATGCGGGTTTCACATGCCACCAACTCCACATTCACAGGCAACTTCAGCGCCACAGCCGTTTTCAGATAGCCCTCAATGCAAAGGCTCTAGACGCAAATATTGGTGTGAGAGCTAATTCAATCAAGGAAACACTGCATGTTGGTGAAGGGCATATTGAAGAAGGATCAGCCGAGTGGTTCTTGTGGGAGAACAACTCCATTTGGCTCACTAACTTCACACACCATCAGGCTTCCAAGCAGCTCTCAAGGAAACTCAGTTTTCACACTCTATGCTTAGTGCCCTTTTTTGAAAGTGCATTATCTAGGAATGAACCTGGTAGAGCATCCCACACAAACGAATGCTCCACATGCGGGTTTCACATGCCACCAACTCCACATTCACAGGCAACTTCAGCGCCACAGCCGTTTTCAGATAGCCCTCAATGCAAAGGCTCTAGACGCATATATTGGTGTGAGAGCTAATTCAATCAAGGAAACACTGCATGTTGGTGAAGGGCATATTGAAGAAGGATCAGCAGAGTGGTTCTTGTGGAGAACAACTCCATTTGGCTCACTAACTTCACACACCATCAGGCTTCCAAGCAGCTCTCAAGGAAACTCAGTTTTCACGCTCTATGCTTAGTGCCCTTTGTATGGCTAGGACTGAAATGAACCTGGTAGAGCATCCCACACAAACGAATGCTCCACATGCGGGTTTCACATGCCACCAACTCCACATTCACAGGCAACTTCAGCGCCACAGCCGTTTTCAGATAGCCCTCAATGCAAAGGCTCTAGACGCAAATATTGGTGTGAGAGCTAATTCAATCAAAAGGAAACACTGCATGTTGGTGAAGGGGCATATTGAAGAAGGATCAGCCGAGTGGTTCTTGTGGGAGAACAACTCATTTGGCTCACTAACTTCACACACCATCAGGCTTCCAAGCAGCTCTCAAGGAAACTCAGTTTTCACACTCTATGCTTAGTGCCCTTTGTATGGCTAGGACTGAAATGAACCTGGTAGAGCATCCCACACAAACGATGCTCCACATGCGGGTTTCACATGCCACCAAATCCACATTCACAGGCAACTTCAGCGCCACAGCCGTTTTCAGATAGCCCTCAATGCAAAGGCTCTAGACGCAAATATTGGTGTGAGAGCTAATTCAATCAAGGAAACACTGCATGTTGGTGAAGGGCATATTGAAGAAGGATCAGCCGAGTGGTTCTTGTGGGAGAACAACTCCATTTGGCTCACTAACTTCACACACCATCAGGCTTCCAAGCAGCTCTCAAGGAAACTCAGTTTTCACACTCTATGCTTAGTGCTCTTTGTGTGCCTAGGACTGAAATGAAGCTTGGTCAGCATCCCCACACAAACGAATGCTCCACATGCGGGTTTCACATGCCACCAACTCCACATTCACAGGCAACTTCAGCGCCACAGCCGTTTTCAGATAGCCCTCAATGCAAAGGCTCTAGACGCAAATATTGGTGTGAGAGCTAATTCAATCAAGGAAACACTGCATGTTGGTGAAGGGCATATTGAAGAAGGATCAGCCGAGTGGTTCTTGTGGGAGAACAACTCCATTTGGCTCACTAACTTCACACACCATCAGGCTTCCAAGCAGCTCTCAAGGAAACTCAGTTTTCACACTCTATGCTTAGTGCCCTTTGAGTGCATTATCTAGGAATGAACCTGGTAGAGCATCCCACACAAACGAATGCTCCACATGCGGGTTTCACATGCCACCAACTCCACATTCACAGGAAACTTCAGCGCCACAGCCGTTTTCAGATAGCCCTCAATGCAAAGGCTCTAGACGCAAATATTGGTGTGAGAGCTAATTCAATCAAGGAAACACTGCATGTTGGTGAAGGGCATATTGAAGAAGGATCAGCCGAGTGGTTCTTGTGGGAGAACAACTCCATTTGGCTCACTAACTTCACACACCATCAGGCTTCCAAGCAGCTCTCAAGGAAACTCAGTTTTCACACTCTATGCTTAGTGCCCTTTGTATGGCTAGGACTGAAATGAACCTGGTAGAGCATCCCACACAAACGAATGCTCCACATGCGGGTTTCACATGCCACCAACTCCACATTCACAGGCAACTTCAGCGCCACAGCCGTTTTCAGATAGCCCTCAATGCAAAGGCTCTAGACGCAAATATTGGTGTGAGAGCTAATTCAATCAAGGAAACACTGCATGTTGGTGAAGGGCATATTGAAGAAGGATCAGCCGAGTGGTTCTTGTGGGAGAACAACTCCATTTGGCTCACTAACTTCACACACCATCAGGCTTCCAAGCAGCTCTCAAGGAAACTCAGTTTTCACACTCTATGCTTAGTGCCCTTTGTATGGCTAGGACTGAAATGAACCTGGTAGAGCATCCCACACAAACGAATGCTCCACATGCGGGTTTCACATGCCACCAACTCCACATTCACAGGCAACTTCAGTGCCACAGCCGTTTTCAGATAGCCCTCAATGCAAAGGCTGTAGACGCAAATATTGGTGTGAGAGCTAATTCAATCAAGGAAACACTGCATGTTGGTGAAGGGCATATTGAAGAAGGATCAGCCGAGTGGTTCTTGTGGGAGAACAACTCCATTTGGCTCACTAACTTCACACACCATCAGGCTTCCAAGCAGCTCTCAAGGAAACTCAGTTTTCACACTCTATGCTTAGTGCTCTTTGTGTGCCTAGGACTGAAATGAAGCTTGGTCAGCATCCCACACAAACGAATGCTCCACATGCGGGTTTCACATGCCACCAACTCCACATTCACAGGCAACTTCAGCGCCACAGCCGTTTTCAGATAGCCCTCAATGCAAAGGCTCTAGACGCAAATATTGGTGTGAGAGCTAATTCAATCAAGGAAACACTGCATGTTGGTGAAGGGCATATTGAAGAAGGATCAGCAAAGTGGTTCTTGTGGGAGAACAACTCCATTTGGCTCACTAACTTCACACACCTTCAGGCTTCCAAGCAGCTCTCAAGGAAACTCAGTTTTCACACTCTATGCTTAGTGCCCTTTGTATGGCTAGGACTGAAATGAACCTGGTAGAGCATCCCACACAAACCAATGCTCCACATGCGGGTTTCCCATGCCACCAAATCCACATTCACAGGAAACTTCAGCGCCACAGCCGTTTTCAGATAGCCCTCAATGCAAAGGCTCTAGACGCAAATATTGGTGTGAGAGCTAATTCAATCAAGGGAACACTGCATGTTGGTGAAGGGCATATTGAACAAGGATCAGCCGAGTGGTTCTTGTGGGAGAACAACTCCATTTGGCTCACTAACTTCACACACCATCAGGCTTCCAAGCAGCTCTCAAGGAAACTCAGTTTTCACACTCTATGCTTAGTGCCCTTTGTATGGCTAGTACTGAAATGAACCTGGTAGAGCATCCCACACAAACGAATGCTCCACATGCGGGTTTCACATGCCACCAACTCCACATTCACAGGCAACTTCAGCGCCACAGCCGTTTTCAGATAGCCCTCAATGCAAAGGCTCTAGACGCAAATATTGGTGTGAGAGCTAATTCAATCAAGGAAACACTGCATGTTGGTGAAGGGCATATTGAAGAAGGATCAGCCGAGTGGTTCTTGTGGGAGAACAACTCCATTTGGCTCACTAACTTCACACACCATCAGGCTTCCAAGCA
The DNA here is from genome assembly GCF_030435755.1 of Ochotona princeps. Taxonomy (NCBI): domain Eukaryota; kingdom Metazoa; phylum Chordata; class Mammalia; order Lagomorpha; family Ochotonidae; genus Ochotona; species Ochotona princeps. The sequence continues at coordinate 40,346 of NW_026700310.1, read as the reverse complement.
GCTCTCAAGGAAACTCAGTTTTCACACTCTATGCTTAGTGCCCTTTGTATGGCTAGGACTGAAATGAACCTGGTAGAGCATCCCACACAAACGAATGCTCCACATGCGGGTTTCACATGCCACCAACTCCACATTGACAGGCAACTTCAGCGCCACAGCCGTTTTCAGATAGCCCTCAATGCAAAGGCTCTAGACGCAAATATTGGTGTGAGAGCTAATTCAATCAAGGAAACACTGCATGTTGGTGAAGGGCATATTGAAGAAGGATCAGCCGAGTGGTTCTTGTGGGAGAACAACTCCATTTGGCTCACTAACTTCACACACCATCAGGCTTCCAAGCAGCTCTCAAGGAAACTCAGTTTTCACACTCTATGCTTAGTGCTCTTTGTGTGCCTAGGACTGAAATGAAGCTTGGTCAGCATCCCACACAAACGATGCTCCACATGCGGGTTTCACATGCCACCAACTCCACATTGACAGGCAACTTCAGCGCCACAGCCGTTTTCAGATAGCCCTCAATGCAAAGGCTCTAGACGCAAATATTGGTGTGAGAGCTAATTCAATCAAGGAAACACTGCATGTTGGTGAAGGGCATATTGAAGAAGGATCAGCCGAGTGGTTCTTGTGGGAGAACAACTCCATTTGGCTCACTAATTTCACACACCATCAGGCTTCCAAGCAGCTCTCAAGGAAACTCAGTTTTCACACTCTATGCTTAGTGCCCTTTGTATGGCTAGGACTGAAATGAACCTGGTAGAGCATCCCACACAAACGAATGCTCCACATGCGGGTTTCACATGCCACCAACTCCACATTCACAGGCAACTTCAGCGCCACAGCCGTTTTCAGATAGCCCTCAATGCAAAGGCTCTAGACGCAAATATTGGTGTGAGAGCTAATTCAATCAAGGAAACACTGCATGTTGGTGAAGGGCATATTGAAGAAGGATCAGATGAGTGGTTCTTGTGGGAGAACAACTCCATTTGGCTCACTAACTTCACACACCATCAGGCTTCCAAGCAGCTCTCAAGGAAACTCAGTTTTCACACTCTATGCTTAGTGCCCTTTGTATGGCTAGGACTGAAATGAACCTGGTAGAGCATCCCACACAAACGAATGCTCCAAATGCGGGTTTCACATGCCACCAACTCCACATTCACAGGCAACTTCAGTGCCACAGCCGTTTTCAGATAGCCCTCAATGCAAAGGCTCTAGACGCAAATATTGGTGTGAGAGCTAATTCAATCAAGGAAACACTGCATGTTGGTGAAGGGCATATTGAAGAAGGATCAGCCGAGTGGTTCTTGTGGAGAACAACTACATTTGGCTCACTAACTTCACACACCATCAGGCTTCCAAACAGCTCGCAAGGAAACTCAGTTTTCACACTCTATGCTTAGTGCTCTTTGTGTGCCTAGGACTGAAATGAAGCTTGGTCAGCATCCCACACAAACGAATGCTCCACATGCGGGTTTCACATGCCACCAACTCCACATTCACAGGCAACTTCAGCGCCACAGCCGTTTTCTGATAGCCCTCAATGCAAAGGCTCTAGACGCAAATATTGGTGTGAGAGCTAATTCAATCAAGGAAACACTGCATGTTGGTGAAGGGCATATTGAAGAAGGATCAGCCGAGTGGTTCTTGTGGGAGAACAACTCCATTTGGCTCACTAACTTCACACACCATCAGGCTTCCAAGCAGCTCTCAAGGAAACTCAGTTTTCACGCTCTATGCTTAGTGCCCTTTGTATGGCTAGGACTGAAATGAACCTGGTAGAGCATCCCACACAAACGAATGCTCCACATGCGGGTTTCACATGCCACCAACTCCACATTGACAGGCAACTTCAGCGCCACAGCCGTTTTCAGATAGCCCTCAATGCAAAGGCTCTAGACGCAAATATTGGTGTGAGAGCTAATTCAATCAAGGAAACACTGCATGTTGGTGAAGGGCATATTGAAGAAGGATCAGCCGAGTGGTTCTTGTGGGAGAACAACTCCATTTGGCTCACTAACTTCACACACCATCAGGCTTCCAAGCAGCTCTCAAGGAAACTCAGTTTTCACACTCTATGCTTAGTGCCCTTTGTATGGCTAGGACTGAAATGAACCTGGTAGAGCATCCCACACAAACGAATGCTCCACATGCGGGTTTCACATGCCACCAACTCCACATTCACAGGCAACTTCAGCGCCACAGCCGTTTTCAGATAGCCCTCAATGCAAAGGCTCTAGACGCAAATATTGGTGTGAGAGCTAATTCAATCAAGGAAACACTGCATGTTGGTGAAGGGCATATTGAAGAAGGATCAGATGAGTGGTTCTTGTGGGAGAACAACTCCATTTGGCTCACTAACTTCACACACCATCAGGCTTCCAAGCAGCTCTCAAGGAAACTCAGTTTTCACACTCTATGCTTAGTGCCCTTTGTATGGCTAGGACTGAAATGAACCTGGTAGAGCATCCCACACAAACGAATGCTCCACATGCGGGTTTCACATGCCACCAACTCCACATTCACAGGCAACTTCAGTGCCACAGCCGTTTTCAGATAGCCCTCAATGCAAAGGCTCTAGACGCAAATATTGGTGTGAGAGCTAATTCAATCAAGGAAACACTGCATGTTGGTGAAGGGCATATTGAAGAAGGATCAGCCGAGTGGTTCTTGTGGGAGAACAACTCCATTTGGCTCACTAACTTCACACACCATCAGGCTTCCAAGCAGCTCTCAAGGAAACTCAGTTTTCACACTCTATGCTTAGTGCTCTTTGTGTGCCTAGGACTGAAATGAAGCTTGGTCAGCATCCCACACAAACGAATGCTCCACATGCGGGTTTCACATGCCACCAACTCCTCATTCACAGGCAACTTCAGCGCCACAGCCGTTTTCAGATAGCCCTCAATGCAAAGGCTCTAGACGCAAATATTGGTGTGAGAGCTAATTCAATCAAGGAAACACTGCATGTTGGTGAAGGGCATATTGAAGAAGGATCAGCCGAGTGGTTCTTGTGGGAGAACAACTCCCTTTGGCTCACTAACTTCACACACCATCAGGCTTCCAAGCAGCTCTCAAGGAAACTCAGTTTTCACGCTCTATGCTTAGTGCCATTTGAGTGCCTAGGACTGAAATGAACCTGGTAGAGCATCCCACACAAATGAATGCTCCACATGCGGGTTTCACATGCCACCAACTCCACATTCACAGGCAACTTCAGCGCCACAGCCGTTTTCAGATAGCCCTCAATGCAAAGGCTCTAGACGCAAATATTGGTGTGAGAGCGAATTCAATCAAGGAAACACTGCATGTTGGTGAAGGGCATATTGAAGAAGGATCAGCCGAGTGGTTCTTGTGGGAGAACAACTCCATTTGGCTCACTAACTTCACACACCATCAGGCTTCCAAGCAGCTCTCAAGGAAACTCAGTTTTCACACTCTATGCTTAGTGCCCTTTGTATGGCTAGGACTGAAATGAACCTGGTAGAGCATCCCACACAAACGAATGCTCCACATGCGGGTTTCACATGCCACCAACTCCACATTCACAGGCAACTTCAGCGCCACAGCCGTTTTCAGATAGCCCTCAATGCAAAGGCTCTAGACGCAAATATTGGTGTGAGAGCTAATTCAATCAAGGAAACACTGCATGTTGGTGAAGGGCATATTGAAGAAGGATCAGCCGAGTGGTTCTTGTGGGAGAACAACTCCATTTGGCTCACTAACTTCACACACCATCAGGCTTCCAAGCAGCTCTCAAGGAAATTCAGTTTTCACGCTCTATGCTTAGTGCCCTTTGTAAGGCTAGGACTGAAATGAACCGGGTAGAGCATCCCACACAAACGAATGCTCCACATGCGGGTTTCACATGCCACCAACTCCACATTCACAGGCAACTTCAGCGCCACAGCCGTTTTCAGATAGCCCTCATTGCAAAGGCTCTAGATGCAAATATTGGTGTGAGAGCTAATTCAATCAAGGAAACACTGCATGTTGGTGAAGGGCATATTGAAGAAGGATCAGCCGAGTGGTTCTTGTGGGAGAACAACTCCATTTGGCTCACTAACTTCACACACCATCAGGCTTCCAAGCAGCTCTCAAGCAAACTCAGTTTTCACACTCTATGCTTAGTGCCCTTTGAGTGCATTATCTAGGAATGAACCTGGTAGAGCATCCCACACAAACGAATGCTCCACATGCCTGTTTCACATGCCACCAACTCCACATTGACAGGCAACTTCAGCGCCACAGCCGTTTTCAGATAGCCCTCAATGCAAAGGCTCTAGACGCAAATATTGGTGTGAGAGCTAATTCAATCAAGGAAACACTGCATGTTGGTGAAGGGCATATTGAAGAAGGATCAGCCGAGTGGTTCTTGTGGGAGAACAACTCCATTTGGCTCACTAACTTCACACACCATCAGGCTTCCAAGCAGCTCTCAAGGAAACTCAATTTTCACACTCTATGCTTAGTGCCCTTTGTATGGCTAGTACTGAAATGAACCTGGTAGAGCATCCCACACAAACGAATGCTCCACATGCGGGTTTCACATGCCACCAACTCCACATTCACAGGCAACTTCAGCGCCACAGCCGTTTTCAGATAGCCCTCAATGCAAAGGCTCTAGACGCAAATATTGGTGTGAGAGCTAATTCAATCAAGGAAACACTGCATGTTGGTGAAGGGCATATTGAAGAAGGATCAGCCGAGTGGTTCTTGTGGGAGAACAACTCCATTTGGCTCACTAATTTCACACACCATCAGGCATCCAAGCAGCTCTCAAGGAAACTCAGTTTTCACACTCTATGCTTAGTGCCCTTTGTATGGCTAGGACTGAAATGAACCTGGTAGAGCATCCCACACAAACGAATGCTCCACATGCGGGTTTCACATGCCACCAACTCCACATTCACAGGCAACTTCAGCGCCACAGCCGTTTTCAGATAGCCCTCAATGCAAAGGCTCTAGACGCAAATATTGGTGTGAGAGCTAATTCAATCAAGGAAACACTGCATGTTGGTGAAGGGCATATTGAAGAAGGATCAGCCGAGTGGTTCTTGTGGGAGAACAACTCCATTTGGCTCACTAACTTCACACACCATCAGGCTTCCAAGCAGCTCTCAAGGAAACTCAGTTTTCACACTCTATGCTTAGTGCCCTTTGTATGGCTAGGACTGAAATGAACCGGGTAGAGCATCCCACACAAACGAATGCTCCACATGCGGGTTTCACATGCCACCAACTCCACATTCACAGGCAACTTCAGCGCCACAGCCGTTTTCAGATAGCCCTCAATGCAAAGGCTCTAGACGCAAATATTGGTGTGAGAGCTAATTCAATCAAGGAAACACTGCATGTTGGTGAAGGGCATATTGAAGAAGGATCAGCAAAGTGGTTCTTGTGGGAGAACAACTCCATTTGGCTCACTAACTTCACACACCATCAGGCTTCCAAGCAGCTCTCAAGGAAACTCAGTTTTCACACTCTATGCTTAGTGCTCTTTGTATGGCTAGGACTGAAATGAACCTTGTAGAGCATCCCACACAAACGAATGCTCCACATGCGGGTTTCACATGCCACCAACTCCAAATTCACAGGCAACTTCAGTGCCACAGCCGTTTTCAGATAGCCCTCAATGCAAAGGCTCTAGACGCAAATATTGGTGTGAGAGCTAATTCAATCAAGGAAACACTGCATGTTGGTGAAGGGCATATTGAAGAAGGATCAGCCGAGTGGTTCTTGTGGGAGAACAACTCCATTTGGCTCACTAACTTCACACACCATCAGGCTTCCAAGCAGCTCTCAAGGAAACTCAGTTTTCACGCTCTATGCTTAGTGCCCTTTGTATGGCTAGTACTGAAATGAACCTGGTAGAGCATCCCACACAAACGAATGCTCCACATGCGGGTTTCACATGCCACCAACTCCACATTCACAGGCAACTTCAGCGCCACAGCCGTTTTCAGATAGCCCTCAATGCAAAGGCTCTAGACGCAAATATTGGTGTGAGAGCTAATTCAATCAAGGAAACACTGCATGTTGGTGAAGGGCATATTGAAGAAGGATCAGCCGAGTGGTTCTTGTGGGAGAACAACTTCATTTGGCTCACTAATTTCACACACCATCAGGCATCCAAGCAGCTCTCAAGGAAACTCAGTTTTCACACTCTATGCTTAGTGCCCTTTGTATGGCTAGGACTGAAATGAACCTGGTAGAGCATCCCACACAAACGAATGCTCCACATGCGGGTTTCACATGCCACCAACTCCACATTCACAGGCAACTTCAGCGCCACAGCCGTTTTCAGATAGCCCTCAATGCAAAGGCTCTAGACGCAAATATTGGTGTGAGAGCTAATTCAATCAAGGAAACACTGCATGTTGGTGAAGGGCATATTGAAGAAGGATCAGCCGAGTGGTTCTTGTGGGAGAACAACTCCATTTGGCTCACTAACTTCACACACCATCAGGCTTCCAAGCAGCTCTCAAGGAAACTCAGTTTTCACACTCTATGCTTAGTGCCCTTTGAGTGCATTATCTAGGAATGAACCTGGTAGAGCATCCCACACAAACGAATGCTCCACATGCGGGTTTCACATGCCACCAACTCCACATTCACAGGCAACTTCAGCGCCACAGCCGTTTTCAGATAGCCCTCAATGCAAAGGCTCTAGATGCAAATATTGGTGTGAGAGCTAATTCAATCAAGGAAACACTGCATGTTGGTGAAGGGCATATTGAAGAAGGATCAGCCGAGTGGTTCTTGTGGGAGAACAACTCCATTTGGCTCACTAACTTCACACACCATCAGGCTTCCAAGCAGCTCTCAAGGAAACTCAGTTTTCCCACTCTATGCTTAGTGCCCTTTGTATGGCTAGGACTGAAATGAACCAGGTAGAGCATCCCACACAAACGAATGCTCCACATGCGGGTTTCACATGCCACCAACTCCACATTCACAGGCAACTTCAGCGCCACAGTCGTTTTCAGATAGACCTCAATGCAAAGGCTCTAGACGCAAATATTGGTGTGAGAGCTAATTCAATCAAGGAAACACTGCATGTTGGTGAAGGGCATATTGAAGAAGGATCAGCCGAGTGGTTCTTGTGGGAGAACAACTCCATTTGGCTCACTAACTTCACACAGCATCAGGCTTCCTAGCAGCTCTCAAGGAAACTCAGTTTTCACACTCTATGCTTAGTGCCCTTTGAGTGCATTATCTAGGAATGAACCTGGTAGAGCATCCCACACAAACGAATGCTCCACATGCGGGTTTCACATGCCACCAACTCCACATTCACAGGCAACTTCAGTGCCACAGCCGTTTTCAGATAGCCCTCAATGCAAAGGCTCTAGACGCAAATATTGGTGTGAGAGCTAATTCAATCAAGGAAACACTGCATGTTGGTGAAGGGCATATTGAAGAAGGATCAGCCGAGTGGTTCTTGTGGGAGAACAACTCCATTTGGCTCACTAACTTCACACACCATCAGGCTTCCAAGCAGCTCTCAAGGAAACTCAGTTTTCACACTCTATGCTTAGTGCTCTTTGTGTGCCTAGGACTGAAATGAAGCTTGGTCAGCATCCCACACAAACGAATGCTCCACATGCGGGTTTCACATGCCACCAACTCCTCATTCACAGGCAACTTCAGCGCCACAGCCGTTTTCAGATAGCCCTCAATGCAAAGGCTCTAGACGCAAATATTGGTGTGAGAGCTAATTCAATCAAGGAAACACTGCATGTTGGTGAAGGGCATATTGAAGAAGGATCAGCCGAGTGGTTCTTGTGGGAGAACAACTCCATTTGGCTCACTAACTTCACACACCATCAGGCTTCCAAGCAGCTCTCAAGGAAACTCAGTTTTCACACTCTATGCTTAGTGCCCTTTGTATGGCTAGGACTGAAATGAACCTGGTAGAGCATCCCACACAAACGAATGCTCCACATGCGGGTTTCACATGCCACCAACTCCACATTCACAGGCAACTTCAGTGCCACAGCCGTTTTCAGATAGCCCTCAATGCAAAGGCTCTAGACGCAAATATTGGTGTGAGAGCTAATTCAATCAAGGAAACACTGCATGTTGGTGAAGGGCATATTGAAGAAGGATCAGCCGAGTGGTTCTTGTGGGAGAACAACTCCATTTGGCTCACTAACTTCACACACCATCAGGCTTCCAAGCAGCTCTCAAGGAAACTCAGTTTTCACACTCTATGCTTAGTGCTCTTTGTGTGCCTAGGACTGAAATGAAGCTTGGTCAGCATCCCACACAAAAGAATGCTCCACATGCGGGTTTCACATGCCACCAACTCCTCATTCACAGGCAACTTCAGCGCCACAGCCGTTTTCAGATAGCCCTCAATGCAAAGGCTCTAGACGCAAATATTGGTGTGAGAGCTAATTCAATCAAGGAAACACTGCATGTTGGTGAAGGGCATATTGAAGAAGGATCAGCCGAGTGGTTCTTGTGGGAGAACAACTCCATTTGGCTCAATAACTTCACACACCATCAGGCTTCCAAGCAGCTCTCAAGGAAACTCAGTTTTCACGCTCTATGCTTAGTGCCATTTGAGTGCCTAGGACTGAAATGAACCTGGTAGAGCATCCCACACAAACGAATGCTCCACATGCGGGTTTCACATGCCACCAACTCCACATTCACCGGCAACTTCAGCGCCACAGCCGTTTTCAGATAGCCCTCAATGCAAAGGCTCTAGACGCAAATATTGGTGTGAGAGCTAATTCAATCAAGGAAACACTGCATGTTGGTGAAGGGCATATTGAAGAAGGATCAGCCGAGTGGTTCTTGTGGGAGAACAACTCCATTTGGCTCACTAACTTCACACACCATCAGGCTTCCAAGCAGCTCTCAAGGAAACTCAGTTTTCACACTCTATGCTTAGTGCCCTTTGTATGGCTAGGACTGAAATGAACCTGGTAGAGCATCCCACACAAACGAATGCTCCACATGCGGGTTTCACATGCCACCAACTCCACATTCACAGGCAACTTCAGCGCCACAGCCGTTTTCAGATAGCCCTCAATGCAAAGGCTCTAGACGCAAATATTGGTGTGAGAGCTAATTCAATCAAGGAAACACTGCATGTTGGTGAAGGGCATATTGAAGAAGGATCAGCCGAGTGGTTCTTGTGGGAGAACAACTCCATTTGGCTCACTAACTTCACACACCATCAGGCTTCCAAGCAGCTCTCAAGGAAATTCAGTTTTCACGCTCTATGCTTAGTGCCCTTTGTAAGGCTAGGACTGAAATGAACCGGGTAGAGCATCCCACACAAACGAATGCTCCACATGCGGGTTTCACATGCCACCAACTCCACATTCACAGGCAACTTCAGCGCCACAGCCGTTTTCAGATCGCCCTCATTGCAAAGGCTCTAGATGCAAATATTGGTGTGAGAGCTAATTCAATCAAGGAAACACTGCATGTTGGTGAAGGGCATATTGAAGAAGGATCAGCCGAGTGGTTCTTGTGGGAGAACAACTCCATTTGGCTCACTAACTTCACACACCATCAGGCTTCCAAGCAGCTCTCAAGCAAACTCAGTTTTCACACTCTATGCTTAGTGCCCTTTGAGTGCATTATCTAGGAATGAACCTGGTAGAGCATCCCACACAAACGAATGCTCCACATGCCTGTTTCACATGCCACCAACTCCACATTCACAGGCAACTTCAGCGCCACAGCCGTTTTCAGATAGCCCTCAATGCAAAGGCTCTAGACGCAAATATTGGTGTGAGAGCTAATTCAATCAAGGAAACACTGCATGTTGGTGAAGGGCATATTGAAGAAGGATCAGCAAAGTGGTTCTTGTGGGAGAACAACTCCATTTGGCTCACTAACTTCACACACCATCAGGCTTCCAAGCAGCTCTCAAGGAAACTCAGTTTTCACACTCTATGCTTAGTGCTCTTTGTATGGCTAGGACTGAAATGAACCTTGTAGAGCATCCCACACAAACGAATGCTCCACATGCGGGTTTCACATGCCACCAACTCCACATTCACAGGCAACTTCAGCGCCACAGCCGTTTTCAGATAGCCCTCAATGCAAAGGCTCTAGACGCAAATATTGGTGTGAGAACTAATTCAATCAAGGAAGCACTGCATGTTGGTGAAGGGCATATTGAAGAAGGATCAGCCGAGTGGTTCTTGTGGGAGAACAACTCCATTTGGCTCACTAACTTCACACACCATCAGGCTTCCAAGCAGCTCTCAAGGAAACTCAGTTTTCACGCTCTATGCTTAGTGCCCTTTGTATGGCTAGTACTGAAATGAACCTGGTAGAGCATCCCACACAAACGAATGCTCCACATGCGGGTTTCACATGCCACCAACTCCACATTCACAGGCAACTTCAGCGCCACAGCCGTTTTCAGATAGCCCTCAATGCAAAGGCTCTAGACGCAAATATTGGTGTGAGAGCTAATTCAATCAAGGAAACACTGCATGTTGGTGAAGGGCATATTGAAGAAGGATCAGCCGAGTGGTTCTTGTGGGAGAACAACTCCATTTGGCTCACTAATTTCACACACCATCAGGCATCCAAGCAGCTCTCAAGGAAACTCAGTTTTCACACTCTATGCTTAGTGCCCTTTGTATGGCTAGGACTGAAATGAACCTGGTAGAGCATCCCACACAAACGAATGCTCCACATGCGGGTTTCACATGCCACCAACTCCACATTCACAGGCAACTTCAGCGCCACAGCCGTTTTCAGATAGCCCTCAATGCAAAGGCTCTAGACGCAAATATTGGTGTGAGAGCTAATTCAATCAAGGAAACACTGCATGTTGGTGAAGGGCATATTGAAGAAGGATCAGCCGAGTGGTTCTTGTGGGAGAACAACTCCATTTGGCTCACTAACTTCACACACCATCAGGCTTCCAAGCAGCTCTCAAGGAAACTCAGTTTTCACACTCTATGCTTAGTGCCCTTTGAGTGCATTATCTAGGAATGAACCTGGTAGAGCATCCCACACAAACGAATGCTCCACATGCGGGTTTCACATGCCACCAACTCCACATTCACAGGCAACTTCAGCGCCACAGCCGTTTTCAGATAGCCCTCAATGCAAAGGCTCTAGATGCAAATATTGGTGTGAGAGCTAATTCAATCAAGGAAACACTGCATGTTGGTGAAGGGCATATTGAAGAAGGATCAGCCGAGTGGTTCTTGTGGGAGAACAACTCCATTTGGCTCACTAACTTCACACACCATCAGGCTTCCAAGCAGCTCTCAAGGAAACTCAGTTTTCACACTCTATGCTTAGTGCCCTTTGAGTGCATTATCTAGGAATGAACCTGGTAGAGCATCCCACACAAACGAATGCTCCACATGCGGGTTTCACATGCCACCAACTCCACATTCACAGGCAACTTCACCGCCATAGCCGTTTTCAGATAGCCCTCAATGCAAAGGCTCTAGACGCAAATATTGGTGTGAGAGCTAATTCAATCAAGGAAACACTGCATGTTGGTGAAGGGCATATTGAAGAAGGATCAGCCGAGTGGTTCTTGTGGGAGAACAACTCCATTTGGCTCACTAACTTCACACACCATCAGGCTTCCAAGCAGCTCTCAAGGAAACTCAGTTTTCACACTCTATGCTTAGTGCCATGTGAGTGCATTATCTAGGAATGAACCTGGTAGAGCATCCCACACAAACGAATGCTCCACATGCGGGTTTCACATGCCACCAACTCCACATTCACAGGCAACTTCAGCGCCACAGCCGTTTTCAGATAGCCCTCAATGCAAAGGCTCTAGACGCAAATATTGGTGTGAGAGCTAATTCAATCAAGGAAACACTGCATGTTGGTGAAGGGCATATTGAAGAAGGATCAGCCGAGTGGTTCTTGTGGGAGAACAACTCCATTTGGCTCACTAACTTCACACACCATCAGGCTTCCAAGCAGCTCTCAAGGAAACTCAGTTTTCACACTCTATGCTTAGTGCTCTTTGTGTGCCTAGGACTGAAATGAAGCTTGGTCAGCATCCCACACAAACGAATGCTCCACATGCGGGTTTCACATGCCACCAACTCCACATTCACAGGCAACTTCAGCGCCACAGCCGTTTTCAGATAGCCCTCAATGCAAAGGCTCTAGACGCAAATATTGGTGTGAGAGCTAATTCAATCAAGGAAACACTGCATGTTGGTGAAGGGCATATTGAAGAAGGATCAGCCGAGTGGTTCTTGTGGGAGAACAACTCCATTTGGCTCACTAACTTCACACACCATCAGGCTTCCAAGCAGCTCTCAAGGAAACTCAGTTTTCACGCTCTATGCTTAGTGCCCTTTGTATGGCTAGGACTAAAATAAACCTGGTAGAGCATCCCACACAAATGAATGCTCCACATGCGGGTTTCACATGCCACCAACTCCACATTCACAGGCAACTTCAGCGCCACAGCCGTTTCCAGAGAGCCCTCAATGCAAAGGCTCTAGACGCAAATATTGGTGTGAGAGCTAATTCAATCAAGGAAACACTGCATGTTGGTGAAGGGCATATTGAAGAAGGATCAGCCGAGTGGTTCTTGTGGGAGAACAACTCCATTTGGCTCACTAACTTCACACACCATCAGGCTTCCAAGCAGCTCTCAAGGAAACTCAGTTTTCACGCTCTATGCTTAGTGCCCTTTGTATGGCTAGGACTAAAATGAACCTGGTAGAGCATCCCACACAAACGAATGCTCCACATGCGGGTTTCACATGCCACCAACTCCACATTGACAGGCAACTTCAGCGCCACAGCCGTTTTCAGATAGCCCTCAATGCAAAGGCTCTAGACGCAAATATTGGTGTGAGAGCTAATTCAATCAAGGAAACACTGCATGTTGGTGAAGGGCATATTGAAGAAGGATCAGCAGAGTGGTTCTTGTGGGAGAACAACTCCATTTGGCTCACTAACTTCACACACCATCAGGCTTCCAAGCAGCTCTCAAGGAAACTCAGTTTTCACACTCTATGCTTAGTGCCATGTGAGTGCATTATCTAGGAATGAACCTGGTAGAGCATCCCACACAAACGAATGCTCCACATGCGGGTTTCACATGCCACCAACTCCACATTCACAGGCAACTTCAGCGCCACAGCCGTTTTCAGATAGCCCTCAATGCAAAGGCTCTAGACGCAAATATTGGTGTGAGAGCTAATTCAATCAAGGAAACACTGCATGTTGGTGAAGGGCATATTGAAGAAGGATCAGCCGAGTGGTTCTTGTGGGAGAACAACTCCATTTGGCTCACTAACTTCACACACCATCAGGCTTCCAAGCAGCTCTCAAGGAAACTCAGTTTTCACACTCTATGCTTAGTGCCTTTTGAGTGCATTATCTAGGAATGAACCTGGTAGAGCATCCCACACAAACGAATGCTCCACATGCGGGTTTCACATGCCACCAACTCCACATTCACAGGCAACTTCAGCGCCATAGCCGTTTTCAGATAGCCCTCAATGCAAAGGCTCTAGACGCAAATATTGGTGTGAGAGCTAATTCAATCAAGGAAACACTGCATGTTGGTGAAGGGCATATTGAAGAAGGATCAGCCGAGTGGTTCTTGTGGGAGAACAACTCCATTTGGCTCACTAACTTCACACACCATCAGGCTTCCAAGCAGCTCTCAAGGAAACTCAGTTTTCACGCTCTATGCTTAGTGCCCTTTGTATGGCTAGGACTGAAATGAACCTGGTAGAGCATCCCACACAAATGAATGCTCCACATGCGGGTTTCACATGCCACCAACTCCACATTCACAGGCAACTTCAGCGCCACAGCCGTTTTCAGATAGTCCTCAATGCAAAGGCTCTAGACGCAAATATTGGTGTGAGAGCTAATTCAATCAAGGAAACACTGCATGTTGGTGAAGGGCATATTGAAGAAGGATCAGCCGAGTGGTTCTTGTGGGAGAACAACTCCATTTGGCTCACTAACTTCACACACCATCAGGCTTCCAAGCAGCTCTCAAGGAAACTCAGTTTTCACGCTCTATGCTTAGTGCCCTTTGTATGGCTAGGACTGAAATGAACCTGGTAGAGCATCCCACACAAACGAATGCTCCACATGCGGGTTTCACATGCCACCAACTCCACATTCACAGGCAACTTCAGCGCCACAGCCGTTTTCAGATAGCCCTCAATGCAAAGGCTCTAGACGCAAATATTGGTGTGAGAGCTAATTCAATCAAGGAAACACTGCATGTTGGTGAAGGGCATATTGAAGAAGGATCAGCAGAGTGGTTCTTGTGGGAGAACAACTCCATTTGGCTCACTAACTTCACACACCATCAGGCTTCCAAGCAGCTCTCAAGGAAACTCAGTTTTCACACTCTATGCTTAGTGCCCTTTGGGTGCATTATCTAGGAATGAACCTGGTAGAGCATCCCACACAAACGAATGCTCCACATGCGGGTTTCACATGCCACCAACTCCACATTCACAGGCAACTTCAGCGCCACAGCCGTTTTCAGATAGCCCTCAATGCAAAGGCTCTAGACGCAAATATTGGTGTGAGAGCTAATTCAATCAAGGAAACACTGCATGTTGGTGAAGGGCATATTGAAGAAGGATCAGCCGAGTGGTTCTTGTGGGAGAACAACTCCATTTGGCTCACTAACTTCACACACCATCAGGCTTCCAAGCAGCTCTCAAGGAAACTCAGTTTTCACACTCTATGCTTAGTGCTCTTTGTGTGCCTAGGACTTAAATGAATCTTGGTCAGCATCCCACACAAACGAATGCTCCACATGCGGGTTTCACATGCCACCAACTCCACATTGACAGGCAACTTCAGCGCCACAGCCGTTTTCAGATAGCCCTCAATGCAAAGGCTCTAGACGCAAATATTGGTGTGAGAGCTAATTCAATCAAGGAAACACTGCATGTTGGTGAAGGGCATATTGAAGAAGGATCAGCCGAGTGGTTCTTGTGGGAGAACAACTCCATTTGGCTCACTAACTACACACACCATCAGGCTTCCAAGCAGCCCTTAAGGAAACTCAGTTTTCACACTCTATGCTTAGTGCCCTTTGAGTGCATTATCTAGGAATGAACCTGGTAGAGCATCCCACACAAACGAATGCTCCACATGCGGGTTTCACATGCCACCAACTCCACATTCACAAGCAACTTCAGCGCCACAGCCGTTTTCAGATAGCCCTCAATGCAAAGGCTCTAGACGCAAATATTGGTGTGAGAGCTAATTCAATCAAGGAATCACTGCATGTTGGTGAAGGGCATATTGAAGAAGGATCAGCCGAGTGGTTCTTGTGGGAGAACAACTCCATTTGGCTCACTAACTTCACACACCATCAGGCTTCCAAGCAGCTCTCAAGGAAACTCAGTATTCACACTCTATGCTTAGTGCCCTTTGAGTGCATTATCTAGGAATGAACCTGGTAGAGCATCCCACACAAACGAATGCTCCACATGCGGGTTTCACATGCCACCAACTCCACATTGACAGGCAACTTCAGCGCCACAGCCGTTTTCAGATAGCCCTCAATGCAAAGGCTCTAGACGCAAATATTGGTGTGAGAGCTAATTCAATCAAGGAAACACTGCATGTTGGTGAAGGGCATATTGAAGAAGGATCAGCCGAGTGGTTCTTGTGGGAGAACAACTCCATTTGGCTCACTAACTTCACACACCATCAGGCTTTAAGGCAGCTCTCAAGGAAACTCAGTTTTCACACTCTATGCTTAGTGCCCTTTGAGTGCCTATTACTGAAATGAACCTGGTAGAGCATCCCACACAAACGAATGCTCCACATGCGGGTTTCACATGCCACCAACTCCACATTCACAGGCAACTTCAGCGCCACAGCCGTTTTCAGATAGCCCTCAATGCAAAGGCTCTAGACGCAAATATTGGTGTGAGAGCTAATTCAATCAAGGAAACACTGCATGTTGGTGAAGGGCATATTGAAGAAGGATCAGCCGAGTGGTTCTTGTGGGAGAACAACTCCATTTGGCTCACTAACTTCACACACCATCAGGCTTCCAAGCAGCTCTCAAGGAAACTCAGTTTTCACACTCTATGCTTAGTGCCCTTTGAGTGCATTATCTAGGAATGAACCTGGTAGAGTATCCCACACAAACGAATGCTCCACATGCGGGTTTCACATGCCACCAACTCCACATTCACAGGCAACTTCAGCGCCACAGCCGTTTTCAGATAGCCCTCAATGCAAAGGCTCTAGACGCAAATATTGGTGTGAGAGCTAATTCCATCAAGGAAACACTGCATGTTGGTGAAGGGCATATTGAAGAAGGATCAGCCGAGTGGTTCTTGTGGGAGAACAACTCCATTTGGCTCACTAACTTCACACACCATCAGGCTTCCAAGCAGCTCTCAAGGAAACTCAGTTTTCACACTCTATGCTTAGTGCCCTTTGTATGGCTAGGACTGAAATGAACCTGGTAGAGCATCCCACACAAACGAATGCTCCACATGCGGGTTTCACATGACACCAACTCCACATTCACAGGCAACTTCAGTGCCACAGCCGTTTTCAGATAGCCCTCAATGCAAAGGCTCTAGACGCAAATATTGGTGTGAGAGCTAATTCAATCAAGGAAACACTGCATGTTGGTGAAGGGCATATTGAAGAAGGATCAGCCGAGTGGTTCTTGTGGGAGAACAACTCCATTTGGCTCACTAACTTCACACACCATCAGGCTTCCAAGCAGCTCTCAAGGAAACTCAGTTTTCACACTCTATGCTTAGTGCCCTTTGTATGGCTAGGACTGAAATGAACCTGGTAGAGCATCCCACACAAACGAATGCTCCACATGCGGGTTTCACATGCCACCAACTCCACATTCACAGGCAACTTCAGCGCCACAGCCGTTTTCAGATAGCCCTCAATGCAAAGGCTCTAGACGCAAATATTGTTGTGAGAGCTAATTCAATCAAGGAAACACTGCATGTTGGTGAAGGGCATATTGAAGAAGGATCAGCAAAGTGGTTCTTGTGGGAGAACAACTCCATTTGGCTCACTAACTTCACACAACCATCAGGCTTCCAAGCAGCTCTCAAGGAAACTCAGTTTTCACACTCTATGCTTAGTGCCCTTTGAGTGCATTATCTAGGAATGAACCTGGTAGAGCATCTCACACAAACGAATGCTCCACATGCGGGTTTCACATGCCACCAACTCCACATTCACAGGCAACTTCAGCGCCACAGCCGTTTTCAGATAGCCCTCAATGCAAAGGCTCTAGACGCAAATATTGGTGTGAGAGCTAATTCAATCAAGGAAACACTGCATGTTGGTGAAGGGCATATTGAAGAAGGATCAGCCGAGTGGTTCTTGTGGGAGAACAACTCCATTTGGCTCACTAACTTCACACACCATCAGGCTTCCAAGCAGCTCTCAAGCAAACTCAGTTTTCACACTCTATGCTTAGTGCCCTTTGTATGGCTAGGACTGAAATGAACCTGGTAGAGCATCCCACACAAACGAATGCTCCACATGCGGGTTTCACATGCCACCAACTCCACATTCACAGGCAACTTCAGTGCCACAGCCGTTTTCAGATAGCCCTCAATGCAAAGGCTCTAGACGCAAATATTGGTGTGAGAGCTAATTCAATCAAGGAAACACTGCATGTTGGTGAAGGGCATATTGAAGAAGGATCAGCCGAGTGGTTCTTGTGGGAGAACAACTCCATTTGGCTCACTAACTTCACACACCATCAGGCTTCCAAGCAGCTCTCAAGGAAACTCAGTTTTCACACTCTATGCTTAGTGCCCTTTGTATGGCTAGGACTGAAATGAACCTGGTAGAGCATCCCACACAAACGAATGCTCCACATGCGGGTTTCACATGCCACCAACTCCACATTGACAGGCAACTTCAGCGCCACAGCCGTTTTCAGATAGCCCTCAATGCAAAGGCTCTAGACGCAAATATTGGTGTGAGAGCTAATTCAATCAAGGAAACACTGCATGTTGGTGAAGGGCATATTGAAGAAGGATCAGCCGAGTGGTTCTTGTGGGAGAACAACTCCATTTGGCTCACTAACTTCACACACCATCAGGCTTCCAAGCAGCTCTCAAGGAAACTCAGTTTTCACACTCTATGCTTAGTGCCCTTTGAGTGCATTATCTAGGAATGAACCTGGTAGAGCATCTCACACAAACGAATGCTCCACATGCGGGTTTCACATGCCACCAACTCCACATTCACAGGCAACTTCAGCGCCACAGCCGTTTTCAGATAGCCCTCAATGCAAAGGCTCTAGACGCAAATATTGGTGTGAGAGCTAATTCAATCAAGGAAACACTGCATGTTGGTGAAGGGCATATTGAAGAAGGATCAGCCGAGTTGTTCTTGTGGGAGAACAACTCCATTTGGCTCACTAACTTCACACACCATCAGGCTTCCAAGCAGCTCTCAAGGAAACTCAGTT
Organism: Ochotona princeps; assembly: GCF_030435755.1. Lineage (NCBI taxonomy): Eukaryota > Metazoa > Chordata > Mammalia > Lagomorpha > Ochotonidae > Ochotona > Ochotona princeps. Next base: position 21,913 of record NW_026700310.1, on the reverse strand, counting down.
TTCACACTCTATGCTTAGTGCCCTTTGTATGGCTAGGACTGAAATGAACCTGGTAGAGCATCCCACACAAACGAATGCTCCACATGCGGGTTTCACATGCCACCAACTCCACATTGACAGGCAACTTCAGCGCCACAGCCGTTTTCAGATAGCCCTCAATGCAAAGGCTCTAGACGCAAATATTGGTGTGAGAGCTAATTCCATCAAGGAAACACTGCATGTTGGTGAAGGGCATATTGAAGAAGGATCAGCCGAGTGGTCCTTGTGGGAGAACAACTCCATTTGGCTCACTAACTTCACACACCATCAGGCTTCCAAGCAGCTCTCAAGGAAACTCAGTTTTCACACTCTATGCTTAGTGCCCTTTGTATGGCTAGGACTGAAATGAACCTGGTAGAGCATCCCACACAAACGAATGCTCCACATGCGGGTTTCATATGCCACCAACTCCACATTCACAGGCAACTTCAGTGCCACAGCCGTTTTCAGATAGCCCTCAATGCAAAGGCTCTAGACGCAAATATTGGTGTGAGAGCTAATTCAATCAAGGAAACACTGCATGTTGGTGAAGGGCATATTGAAGAAGGATCAGCCGAGTGGTTCTTGTGGGAGAACAACTCCATTTGGCTCACTAACTTCACACACCATCAGGCTTCCAAGCAGCTCTCAAGGAAACTCAGTTTTCACACTCTATGCTTAGTGCCCTTTGTATGGCTAGGACTGAAATGAACCTGGTAGAGCATCCCACACAAACGAATGCTCCACATGCGGGTTTCACATGCCACCAACTCCACATTCACAGGCAACTTCAGCGCCACAGCCGTTTTCAGATAGCCCTCAATGCAAAGGCTCTAGACGCAAATATTGGTGTGAGAGCTAATTCAATCAAGGAAACACTGCATGTTGGTGAAGGGCATATTGAAGAAGGATCAGCCGAGTGGTTCTTGTGGGAGAACAACTCCATTTGGCTCACTAACTTCACACACCATCAGGCTTCCAAGCAGCTCTCAAGGAAACTCAGTTTTCACACTCTATGCTTAGTGCCCTTTGAGTGCATTATCTAGGAATGAAACTGGTAGAGCATCCCACACAAACGAATGCTCCACATGCGGGTTTCACATGCCACCAACTCCACATTCACAGGCAACTTCAGCGCCACAGCCGTTTTCAGATAGCCCTCAATGCAAAGGCTCTAGACGCAAATATTGGTGTGAGAGCTAATTCAATCAAGGAAACACTGCATGTTGGTGAAGGGCATATTGAAGAAGGATCAGCCGAGTGGTTCTTGTGGGAGAACAACTCCATTTGGCTCACTAACTTCACACACCATCAGGCTTCCAAGCAGCTCTCAAGGAAACTCAGTTTTCACACTCTATGCTTAGTGCCCTTTGAGTGCATTATCTAGGAATGAACCTGGTAGAGTATCCCACACAAACGAATGCTCCACATGCGGGTTTCACATGCCACCAACTCCACATTCACAGGCAACTTCAGCGCCACAGCCGTTTTCAGATAGCCCTCAATGCAAAGGCTCGAGACGCAAATATTGGTGTGAGAGCTAATTCCATCAAGGAAACACTGCATGTTGCTGAAGGGCATATTGAAGAAGGATCAGCCGAGTGGTTCTTGTGGGAGAACAACTCCATTTGGCTCACTAACTTCACACACCATCAGGCTTCCAAGCAGCTCTCAAGGAAACTCAGTTTTCACACTCTATGCTTAGTGCCCTTTGTATGGCTAGGACTGAAATGAACCTGGTAGAGCATCCCACACAAACGAATGCTCCACATGCGGGTTTCACATGACACCAACTCCACATTCACAGGCAACTTCAGTGCCACAGCCGTTTTCAGATAGCCCTCAATGCAAAGGCTCTAGACGCAAATATTGGTGTGAGAGCTAATTCAATCAAGGAAACACTGCATGTTGGTGAAGGGCATATTGAAGAAGGATCAGCCGAGTGGTTCTTGTGGGAGAACAACTCCATTTGGCTCACTAACTTCACACACCATCAGGCTTCCAAGCAGCTCTCAAGGAAACTCAGTTTTCACACTCTATGCTTAGTGCCCTTTGTATGGCTAGGACTGAAATGAACCTGGTAGAGCATCCCACACAAACGAATGCTCCACATGCGGGTTTCACATGCCACCAACTCCACATTCACAGGCAACTTCAGCGCCACAGCCGTTTTCAGATAGCCCTCAATGCAAAGGCTCGAGACGCAAATATTGGTGTGAGAGCTAATTCAATCAAGGAAACACTGCATGTTGGTGAAGGGCATATTGAAGAAGGATCAGCAAAGTGGTTCTTGTGGGAGAACAACTCCATTTGGCTCACTAACTTCACACACCATCAGGCTTCCAAGCAGCTCTCAAGGAAACTCAGTTTTCACACTCTATGCTTAGTGCCCTTTGAGTGCATTATCTAGGAATGAACCTGGTAGAGCATCTCACACAAACGAATGCTCCACATGCGGGTTTCACATGCCACCAACTCCACATTCACAGGCAACTTCAGCGCCACAGCCGTTTTCAGATAGCCCTCAATGCAAAGGCTCTAGACGCAAATATTGGTGTGAGAGCTAATTCAATCAAGGAAACACTGCATGTTGGTGAAGGGCATATTGAAGAAGGATCAGCCGAGTGGTTCTTGTGGGAGAACAACTCCATTTGGCTCACTAACTTCACACACCATCAGGCTTCCAAGCAGCTCTCAAGCAAACTCAGTTTTCACACTCTATGCTTAGTGCCCTTTGTATGGCTAGGACTGAAATGAACCTGGTAGAGCATCCCACACAAACGAATGCTCCACATGCGGGTTTCACATGCCACCAACTCCACATTGACAGGCAACTTCAGCGCCACAGCCGTTTTCAGATAGCCCTCAATGCAAAGGCTCTAGACGCAAATATTGGTGTGAGAGCTAATTCCATCAAGGAAACACTGCATGTTGGTGAAGGGCATATTGAAGAAGGATCAGCCGAGTGGTCCTTGTGGGAGAACAACTCCATTTGGCTCACTAACTTCACACACCATCAGGCTTCCAAGCAGCTCTCAAGGAAACTCAGTTTTCACACTCTATGCTTAGTGCCCTTTGTATGGCTAGGACTGAAATGAACCTGGTAGAGCATCCCACACAAACGAATGCTCCACATGCGGGTTTCACATGCCACCAATTCCACATTCACAGGCAACTTCAGTGCCACAGCCGTTTTCAGATAGCCCTCAATGCAAAGGCTCTAGACGCAAATATTGGTGTGAGAGCTAATTCAATCAAGGAAACACTGCATGTTGGTGAAGGGCATATTGAAGAAGGATCAGCCGAGTGGTTCTTGTGGGAGAACAACTCCATTTGGCTCACTAACTTCACACACCATCAGGCTTCCAAGCAGCTCTCAAGGAAACTCAGTTTTCACACTCTATGCTTAGTGCCCTTTGTATGGCTAGGACTGAAATGAACCTGGTAGAGCATCCCACACAAACGAATGCTCCACATGCGGTTTTCACATGCCACCAACTCCACATTGACAGGCAACTTCAGCACCACAGCCGTTTTCAGATAGCCCTCAATGCAAAGGCTCTAGACGCAAATATTGGTGTGAGAGCTAATTCAATCAAGGAAACACTGCATGTTGGTGAAGGGCATATTGAAGAAGGATCAGCCGAGTGGTTCTTGTGGGAGAACAACTCCATTTGGCTCACTAACTTCACACACCATCAGGCTTCCAAGCAGCTCTCAAGGAAACTCAGTTTTCACACTCTATGCTTAGTGCCCTTTGAGTGCATTATCTAGGAATGAACCTGGTAGAGCATCTCACACAAACGAATGCTCCACATGCGGGTTTCATATGCCACCAACTCCACATTCACAGGCAACTTCAGCGCCACAGCCGTTTTCAGATAGCCCTCAATGCAAAGGCTCTAGACGCAAATATTGGTGTGAGAGCTAATTCCATCAAGGAAACACTGCATGTTGGTGAAGGGCATATTGAAGAAGGATCAGCAAAGTGGTTCTTGTGGGAGAACAACTCCATTTGGCTCACTAACTTCACACACCATCAGGCTTCCAAGCAGCTCTCAAGGAAACTCAGTTTTCACACTCTATGCTTAGTGCCCTTTGAGTGCATTATCAAGGAATGAACCTGGTAGAGTATCCCACACAAACGAATGCTCCACATGCGGGTTTCACATGCCACCAACTCCACATTCACAGGCAACTTCAGCGCCACAGCCGTTTTCAGATAGCCCTCAATGCAAAGGCTCGAGACGCAAATATTGGTGTGAGAGCTAATTCAATCAAGGAAACACTGCATGTTGCTGAAGGGCATATTGAAGAAGGATCAGCCGAGTGGTTCTTGTGGGAGAACAACTCCATTTGGCTCACTAACTTCACACACCATCAGGCTTCCAAGCAGCTCTCAAGGAAACTCAGTTTTCACACTCTATGCTTAGTGCCCTTTGTATGGCTAGGACTGAAATGAACCTGGTAGAGCATCCCACACAAACGAATGCTCCACATGCGGGTTTCACATGCCACCAACTCCACATTCACAGGCAACTTCAGTGCCACAGCCGTTTTCAGATAGCCCTCAATGCAAAGGCTCTAGACGCAAATATTGGTGTGAGAGCTAATTCAATCAAGGAAACACTGCATGTTGGTGAAGGGCATATTGAAGAAGAATCAGCCGAGTGGTTCTTGTGGGAGAACAACTCCATTTGGCTCACTAACTTCACACACCATCAGGCTTCCAAGCAGCTCTCAAGGAAACTCAGTTTTCACACTCTATGCTTAGTGCTCTTTGTGTGCCTAGGACTGAAATGAAGCTTGGTCAGCATCCCACACAAACGAATGCTCCACATGCGGGTTTCACATGCCACCAACTCCACATTGACAGGCAACTTCAGCGCCACAGCCGTTTTCAGATAGCCCTCAATGCAAAGGCTCTAGACGCAAATATTGGTGTGAGAGCTAATTCAATCAAGGAAACACTGCATGTTGGTGAAGGGCATATTGAAGAAGGATCAGCCGAGTGGTTCTTGTGGGAGAACAACTCCATTTGGCTCACTAACTTCACACACCATCAGGCTTCCAAGCAGCTCTCAAGGAAACTCAGTTTTCACACTCTATGCTTAGTGCCATTTGAGTGCCTAGGACTGAAATGAACCTGGTAGAGCATCCCACACAAACGAATGCTCCACATGCGGGTTTCACATCCCACCAACTCCACATTCACAGGCAACTTCAGCGCCACAGCCGTTTTCAGATAGCCCTCAATGCAAAGGCTCTAGACGCAAATATTGGTGTGAGAGCTAATTCAATCAAGGAAACACTGCATGTTGGTGAAGGGCATATTGAAGAAGGATCAGCCGAGTGGTTCTTGTGGGGAGAACAACTCCATTTGGCTCACTAACTTCACACACCATCAGGCTTCCAAGCAGCTCTCAAGCAAACTCAGTTTTCACACTCTATGCTTAGTGCCCTTTGTATGGCTAGGACTGAAATGAACCTGGTAGAGCATCCCACACAAACGAATGCTCCACATGCGGGTTTCACATGCCACCAACTCCACATTCACAGGCAACTTCAGCGCCACAGCCGTTTTCAGATAGCCCTCAATGCAAAGGCTCTAGACGCAAATATTGGTGTGAGAGCTAATTCAATCAAGGAAACACTGCATGTTGGTGAAGGGCATATTGAAGAAGGATCAGCCGAGTGGTTCTTGTGGGAGAACAACTCCATTTGGCTCACTAACTTCACACACCATCAGGCTTCCAAGCAGCTCTCAAGAAACTCAGTTTTCACACTCTATGCTTAGTGCTCTTTTTGTGCCTAGGACTGAAATGAAGCTTGGTCAGCCTCCCACACAAACGAATGCTCCACATGCGGGTTTCACATGCCACCAACTCCACATTCACAGGCAACTTCAGCGCCACAGCCGTTTTTCAGATAGCCCTCAATGCAAAGGCTCTAGACGCAAATATTGGTGTGAGAGCTAATTCAATTAAGGAAACACTGCATGTTGGTGAAGGGCATATTGAAGAAGGATCAGCAAAGTGGGTTCTTGTGGGAGAACAACTCCATTTGGCTCACTAACTTCACACACCATCAGGCTTCCAAGCAGCTCTCAAGGAAACTCAGTTTTCACACTCTATGCTTAGTGCCCTTTGTATGGCTAGGACTGAAATGAACCTGGTAGAGCATCCCACACAAACGAATGCTCCACATGCGGGTTTCACATGCCACCAACTCCACATTCACAGGCAACTTCAGCGCCACAGCCGTTTTCAGATAGCCCTCAATGCAAAGGCTCTAGACGCAAATATTGGTGTGAGAGCTAATTCAATCAAGGAAACACTGCATGTTGGTGAAGGGCATATTGAAGAAGGATCAGCCGAGTGGTTCTTGTGGGAGAACAACTCCATTTGGCTCACTAACTTCACACACCATCAGGCTTCCAAGCAGCTCTCAAGGAAACTCAGTTTTCACGCTCTATGCTTAGTGCCCTTTGTATGGCTAGTACTGAAATGAACCTGGTAGAGCATCCCACACAAACGAATGCTCCACATGCGGGTTTCACATGCCACCAACTCCACATTCACAGGCAACTTCAGCGCCACAGCCGTTTTCAGATAGCCCTCAATGCAAAGGCTCTAGACGCAAATATTGGTGTGAGAGCTAATTCAATCAAGGAAACACTGCATGTTGGTGAAGGGCATATTGAAGAAGGATCAGCCGAGTGGTTCTTGTGGGAGAACAACTCAATTTGGCTCACTAATTTCACACACCATCAGGCATCCAAGCAGCTCTCAAGGAAACTCAGTTTTCACACTCTATGCTTAGTGCCCTTTGTATGGCTAGGACTGAAATGAACCTGGTAGAGCATCCCACACAAACGAATGCTCCACATGCGGGTTTCACATGCCACCAACTCCACATTCACAGGCAACTTCAGCGCCACAGCCGTTTTCAGATAGCCCTCAATGCAAAGGCTCTAGACGCAAATATTGGTGTGAGAGCTAATTCAATCATGGAAACACTGCATGATGGTGAAGGGCATATTGAAGAAGGATCAGCCGAGTGGTTCTTGTGGGAGAACAACTCCATTTGGCTCACTAACTTCACACACCATCAGGCTTCCAAGCAGCTCTCAAGGAAACTCAGTTTTCACGCTCTATGCTTAGTGCCCTTTGTATGGCTAGGACTGAAATGAACCTGGTAGAGCATCCCACACAAACGAATGCTCCACATGCGGGTTTCACATGCCACCAACTGCACATTCACAGGAAACTTCAGTGCCACAGCCGTTTTCAGATAGCCCTCAATGCAAAGGCTCTAGACACAAATATTGGTGTGAGAGCTAATTCAATCAAGGAAACACTGCATGTTGGTGAAGGGCATATTGAAGAAGGATCAGCCGAGTGGTTCTTGTGGGAGAACAACTCCATTTGGCTCACTAACTTCACACACCATCAGGCTTCCAAGCAGCTCTCAAGCAAACTCAGTTTTCACACTCTATGCTTAGTGCCCTTTGAGTGCATTATCTAGGAATGAACCTGGTAGAACATCCCACACAAACGAATGCTCCACATGCGGGTTTCACATGCCACCAACTCCACATTCACAGGCAACTTCAGCGCCACAGCCGTTTTCAGATAGCCCTCAATGCAAAGGCTCTAGACGCAAATATTGGTGTGAGAGCTAATTCAATCAAGGAAACACTGCATGTTGGTGAAGGGCATATTGAAGAAGGATCAGCCGAGTGGTTCTTGTGGGAGAACAACTCCATTTGGCTCACTAACTTCACACACCATCAGGCTTCCAAGCAGCTCTCAAGGAAACTCAGTTTTCACACTCTATGCTTAGTGCCCTTTGTATGGCTAGGACTGAAATGAACCTGGTAGAGCATCCCACACAAACGAATGCTCCACATGCGGGTTTCACATGCCACCAACTCCACATTCACAGGCAACTTCAGCGCCACAGTCGTTTTCAGATAGCCCTCAATGCAAAGGCTCTAGACGCAAATATTGGTGTGAGAGCTAATTCAATCAAGGAAACACTGCATGTTGGTGAAGGGCATATTGAAGAAGGATCAGCCTAGTGGTTCTTGTGGGAGAACAACTCCATTTGGCTCACTAACTTCACACACCATCAGGCTTCCAAGCAGCTCTCAAGGAAACTCAGTTTTCACACTCTATGCTTAGTGCCCTTTGAGTGCATTATCTAGGAATGAACCTGGTAGAGCATCCCACACAAACGAATGCTCCACATGCGGGTTTCACATGCCACCAACTCCACATTCACAGGCAACTTCAGTGCCACAGCCGTTTTCAGATAGCCCTCAATGCAAAGGCTCTAGACGCAAATATTGGTGTGAGAGCTAATTCAATCAAGGAAACACTGCATGTTGGTGAAGGGCATATTGAAGAAGGATCAGCCGAGTGGTTCTTGTGGGAGAACAACTCCATTTGGCTCACTAACTTCACACACCATCAGGCTTCCAAGCAGCTCTCAAGCAAACTCAGTTTTCACACTCTATGCTTAGTGCTCTTTGTGTGGCTAGGACTGAAATGAAGCTTGGTCAGCATCCCACACAAACGAATGCTCCACATGCGGGTTTCACATGCCACCAACTCCACATTCACAGGCAACTTCAGCGCCACAGCCGTTTTCAGATAGCCCTCAATGCAAAGGCTCTAGACGCAAATATTGGTGTGAGAGCTAATTCAATCAAGGAAACACTGCATGTTGGTGAAGGGCATATTGAAGAAGGATCAGCCGAGTGGTTCTTGTGGGAGAACAACTCCATTTGGCTCACTAACTTCACACACCATCAGGCTTCCAAGCAGCTCTCAAGGAAACTCAGTTTTCACACTCTATGCTTAGTGCCATTTGAGTGCCTAGGACTGAAATGAACCTGGTAGAGCATCCCACACAAACGAATGCTCCACATGCGGGTTTCACATGCCACCAACTCCACATTCACAGGCAACTTCAGCGCCACAGCCGTTTTCAGATAGCCCTCAATGCAAAGGCTCTAGACGCAAATATTGGTGTGAGAGCTAATTCAATCAAGGAAACACTGCATGTTGGTGAAGGGCATATTGAAGAAGGATCAGCCGAGTGGTTCTTGTGGGAGAACAACTCCATTTGGCTCACTAACTTCACACACCATCAGGCTTCCAAGCAGCTCTCAAGCAAACTCAGTTTTCACACTCTATGCTTAGTGCCCTTTGTATGGCTAGGACTGAAATGAACCTGGTAGAGCATCCCACACAAACGAATGCTCCACATGCGGGTTTCACATGCCACCAACTCCACATTCACAGGCAACTTCAGCGCCACAGCCGTTTTCAGATAGCCCTCAATGCAAAGGCTCTAGACGCAAATATTGGTGTGAGAGCTAATTCAATCAAGGAAACACTGCATGTTGGTGAAGGGCATATTGAAGAAGGATCAGCCGAGTGGTTCTTGTGGGAGAACAACTCCATTTGGCTCACTAACTTCACACACCATCAGGCTTCCAAGCAGCTCTCAAGGAAACTCAGTTTTCACACTCTATGCTTAGTGCTCTTTTTGTGCCTAGGACTGAAATGAAGCTTGGTCAGCCTCCCACACAAACGAATGCTCCACATGCGGGTTTCACATGCCACCAACTCCACATTCACAGGCAACTTCAGCGCCACAGCCGTTTTCAGATAGCCCTCAATGCAAAGGCTCTAGACGCAAATATTGGTGTGAGAGCTAATTCAATCAAGGAAACACTGCATGTTGGTGAAGGGCATATTGAAGAAGGATCAGCAAAGTGGTTCTTGTGGGAGAACAACTCCATTTGGCTCACTAACTTCACACACCATCAGGCTTCCAAGCAGCTCTCAAGCAAACTCAGTTTTCACACTCTATGCTTAGTGCCCTTTGAGTGCATTATCTAGGAATGAACCTGGTAGAACATCCCACACAAACGAATGCTCCACATGCGGGTTTCACATGCCACCAACTCCACATTCACAGGCAATTTCAGCGCCACAGCCGTTTTCAGATAGCCCTCAATGCAAAGGCTCTAGACGCAAATATTGGTGTGAGAGCTAATTCAATCAAGGAAACACTGCATGTTGGTGAAGGGCATATTGAAGAAGGATCAGCCGAGTGGTTCTTGTGGGAGAACAACTCCATTTGGCTCACTAACTTCACACACCATCAGGCTTCCAAGCAGCTCTCAAGGAAACTCAGTTTTCACACTCTATGCTTAGTGCCCTTTGTATGGCTAGGACTGAAATGAACCAGGTAGAGCATCCCACACAAACGAATGCTCCACATGCGGGTTTCACATGCCACCAACTCCACATTCACAGGCAACTTCAGCGCCACAGTCGTTTTCAGATAGCCCTCAATGCAAAGGCTCTAGACGCAAATATTGGTGTGAGAGCTAATTCAATCAAGGAAACACTGCATGTTGGTGAAGGGCATATTGAAGAAGGATCAGCCTAGTGGTTCTTGTGGGAGAACAACTCCATTTGGCTCACTAACTTCACACACCATCAGGCTTCCAAGCAGCTCTCAAGGAAACTCAGTTTTCACACTCTATGCTTAGTGCCCTTTGAGTGCATTATCTAGGAATGAACCTGGTAGAGCATCCCACACAAACGAATGCTCCACATGCGGGTTTCACATGCCACCAACTCCACATTCACAGGCAACTTCAGCGCCACAGCCGTTTTCAGATAGCCCTCAATGCAAAGGCTCTAGACGCAAATATTGGTGTGAGAGCTAATTCAATCAAGGAAACACTGCATGTTGGTGAAGGGCATATTGAAGAAGGATCAGCCGAGTGGTTCTTGTGGGAGAACAACTCCATTTGGCTCACTAACTTCACACACCATCAGGCTTCCAAGCAGCTCTCAAGGAAACTCAGTTTTCACACTCTATGCTTAGTGCTCTTTTTGTGCCTAGGACTGAAATGAAGCTTGGTCAGCCTCCCACACAAACGAATGCTCCACATGCGGGTTTCACATGCCACCAACTCCACATTCACAGGCAACTTCAGCGCCACAGCCGTTTTCAGATAGCCCTCAATGCAAAGGCTCTAGACGCAAATATTGGTGTGAGAGCTAATTCAATCAAGGAAACACTGCATGTTGGTGAAGGGCATATTGAAGAAGGATCAGCAAAGTGGTTCTTGTGGGAGAACAACTCCATTTGGCTCACTAACTTCACACACCATCAGGCTTCCAAGCAGCTCTCAAGGAAACTCAGTTTTCACACTCTATGCTTAGTGCCCTTTGAGTGCATTATCTAGGAATGAACCTGGTAGAGTATCCCACACAAACGAATGCTCCACATGCGGGTTTCACATGCCACCAACTCCACATTCACAGGCAACTTCAGCGCCACAGCCGTTTTCAGATAGCCCTCAATGCAAAGGCTCTAGACGCAAATATTGGTGTGAGAGCTAATTCAATCAAGGAAACACTGCATGTTGGTGAAGGGCATATTGAAGAAGGATCAGCCGAGTGGTTCTTGTGGGAGAACAACTCCATTTGGCTCACTAATTTCACACACCATCAGGCATCCAAGCAGCTCTCAAGGAAACTCAGTTTTCACACTCTATGCTTAGTGCCCTTTGTATGGCTAGGACTGAAATGAACCTGGTAGAGCATCCCACACAAACGAATGCTCCACATGCGGGTTTCACATGCCACCAACTCCACATTCACAGGCAACTTCAGCGCCACAGCCGTTTTCAGATAGCCCTCAATGCAAAGGCTCTAGACGCAAAGATTGGTGTGACAGCTAATTCAATCAAGGAAACACTGCATGATGGTGAAGGGCATATTGAAGAAGGATCAGCCGAGTGGTTCTTGTGGGAGAACAACTCCATTTGGCTCACTAACTTCACACACCATCAGGCTTCCAAGCAGCTCTCAAGGAAACTCAGTTTTCACACTCTATGCTTAGTGCCCTTTGTATGACTAGGACTGAAATGAACCTGGTAGAGCATCCCACACAAACGAATGCTCCACATGCGGGTTTCACATGCCACCAACTGCACATTCACAGGCAACTTCAGTGCCACAGCCGTTTTCAGATAGCCCTCAATGCAAAGGCTCTAGACACAAATATTGGTGTGAGAGCTAATTCAATCAAGGAAACACTGCATGTTGGTGAAGGGCATATTGAAGAAGGATCAGCCGAGTGGTTCTTGTGGGAGAACAACTCCATTTGGCTCACTAACTTCACACACCATCAGGCTTCCAAGCAGCTCTCAAGCAAACTCAGTTTTCACACTCTATGCTTAGTGCCCTTTGTGTGCATTATCTAGGAATGAACCTGGTAGAACATCCCACACAAACGAATGCTCCACATGCGGGTTTCACATGCCACCAACTCCACATTCACAGGCAACTTCAGCGCCACAGCCGTTTTCAGATAGCCCTCAATGCAAAGGCTCTATACGCAAATATTGGTGTGAGAGCTAATTCAATCAAGGAAACACTGCATGTTGGTGAAGGGCATATTGAAGAAGGATCAGCCGAGTGGTTCTTGTGGGAGAACAACTCCATTTGGCTCACTAACTTCACACACCATCAGGCTTCCAAGCAGCTCTCAAGGAAACTCAGTTTTCACACTCTATGCTTAGTGCCCTTTGTATGGCTAGGACTGAAATGAACCAGGTAGAGCATCCCACACAAACGAATGCTCCACATGCGGGTTTCACATGCCACCAACTCCACATTGACAGGCAACTTCAGCGCCACAGTCGTTTTCAGATAGCCCTCAATGCAAAGGCTCTAGACGCAAATATTGGTGTGAGAGCTAATTCAATCAAGGAAACACTGCATGTTGGTGAAGGGCATATTGAAGAAGGATCAGCCGAGTGGTTCTTGTGGGAGAACAACTCCATTTGGCTCACTAACTTCACACACCATCAGGCTTCCAAGCAGCTCTCAAGGAAACTCAGTTTTCACACTCTATGCTTAGTGCCCTTTGAGTGCATTATCTAGGAATGAACCTGGTAGAGCATCCCACACAAACGAATGCTCCACATGCGGGTTTCACATGCCACCAACTCCACATTCACAGGCAACTTCAGTGCCACAGCCGTTTTCAGATAGCCCTCAATGCAAAGGCTCTAGACGCAAATATTGGTGTGAGAGCTAATTCAATCAAGGAAACACTGCATGTTGGTGAAGGGCATATTGAAGAAGGATCAGCCGAGTGGTTCTTATGGGAGAACAACTCTATTTGGCTCACTAACTTCACACACCATCAGGCTTCCAAGCAGCTCTCAAGGAAACTCAGTTTCACACTCTATGCTTAGTGCCCTTTGTATGGCTAGGACTGAAATGAACCTGGTAGAGCATCCCACACAAACGAATGCTCCACATGCGGGTTTCACATGCCACCAACTCCACATTCACAGGCAACTTCAGCGCCACAGCCGTTTTCAGATAGCCCTCAATGCAAAGGCTCTAGACACAAATATTGGTGTGAGAGCTAATTCAATCAAGGAAACACTGCATGTTGGTGAAGGGCATATTGAAGAAGGATCAGCCGAGTGGTTCTTGTGGGAGAACAACTCCATTTGGCTCACTAACTTCACACACCATCAGGCTTCCAAGCAGCTCTCAAGGAAACTCAGTTTTCACGCTCTATGCTTAGTGCCCTTTGTATGGCTAGGACTGAAATGAACCTGGTAGAGCATCCCACACAAACGAATGCTCCACATGCGGGTTTCACATGCCACCAACTCCACATTGACAGGCAACTTCAGCGCCACAGCCGTTTTCAGATAGCCCTCAATGCAAAGGCTCTAGACGCAAATATTGGTGTGAGAGCTAATTCAATCAAGGAAACACTGCATGTTGGTGAAGGGCATATTGAAGAAGGATCAGCCGAGTGGTTCTTGTGGGAGAACAACTCCATTTGGCTCACTAACTTCACACACCATCAGGCTTCCAAGCAGCTCTCAAGGAAACTCAGTTTTCACGCTCTATGCTTAGTGCCCTTTGTATGGCTAGGACTGAAATGAACCTGGTAGAGCATCCCACACAAACGAATGCTCCACATGCGGGTTTCACATGCCACCAACTCCACATTCACAGGCAACTTCAGCGCCACAGCCGTTTTCAGATAGCCCTCAATGCAAAGGCTCTAGACACAAATATTGGTGTGAGAGCTAATTCAATCAAGGAAACACTGCATGTTGGTGAAGGGCATATTGAAGAAGGATCAGCCGAGTGGTTCTTGTGGGAGAACAACTCCATTTGGCTCACTAACTTCACACACCATCAGGCTTCCAAGCAGCTCTCAAGGAAACTCAGTTTTCACGCTCTATGCTTAGTGCCCTTTGTATGGCTAGGACTGAAATGAACCTGGTAGAGCATCCCACACAAACGAATGCTCCACATGCGGGTTTCACATGCCACCAACTCCACATTGACAGGCAACTTCAGCGCCACAGCCGTTTTCAGATAGCCCTCAATGCAAAGGCTCTAGACGCAAATATTGGTGTGAGAGCTAATTCAATCAAGGAAACACTGCATGTTGGTGAAGGGCATATTGAAGAAGGATCAGCCGAGTGGTTCTTGTGGGAGAACAACTCCATTTGGCTCACTAACTTCACACACCATCAGGCTTCCAAGCAGCTCTCAAGGAAACTCAGTTTTCACACTCTATGCTTAGTGCTCTTTGTGTGCCTAGGACTGAAATGAAGCTTGGTCAGCCTCCCACACAAACGAATGCTCCACATGCGGGTTTCACATGCCACCAACTCCACATTCACAGGCAACTTCAGCGCCACAGCCGTTTTCAGATAGCCCTCAATGCAAAGGCTCTAGACGCAAATATTGGTGTGAGAGCTAATTCAATCAAGGAAACACTGCATGTTGGTGAAGGGCATATTGAAGAAGGATCAGCCGAGTGGTTCTTGTGGGAGAACACCTCCATTTGGCTCACTAACTTCACACACCATCAGGCTTCCAAGCAGCTCTCAAGGAAACTCAGTTTTCACGCTCTATGCTTAGTGCCCTTTGTATGGCTAGGACTGAAATGAACCTGGTAGAGCATCCCACACAAACGAATGCTCCACATGCGGGTTTCACATGCCACCAACTCCACATTCACAGGCAACTTCAGCGCCACAGCCGTTTTCAGATAGCCCTCAATGCAAAGGCTCTAGACGCAAATATTGGTGTGAGAGCTAATTCAATCAAGGAAACACTGCATGTTGGTGAAGGGCATATTGAAGAAGGATCAGCCGAGTGGTTCTTGTGGGAGAACAACTCCATTTGGCTCACTAACTTCACACACCATCAGGCTTCCAAGCAGCTCTCAAGGAAACTCAGTTTTCACGCTCTATGCTTAGTGCCCTTTGTAAGGCTAGGACTGAAATGAACCTGGTAGAGCATCCCACACAAACGAATGCTCCACATGCGGGTTTCACATCCCACCAACTCCACATTCACAGACAACTTCAGCGCCACAGCCGTTTTCAGATAGCCCTCAATGCAAAGGCTCTAGACGCAAATATTGGTGTGAGAGCTAATTCAATCAAGGAAACACTGCATGTTGGTGAAGGGCATATTGAAGAAAGATCAGCCGAGTGGTTCTTGTGGGAGAACAACTCCATTTGGCTCACTAACTTCACACACCATCAGGCTTCCAAGCAGCTCTCAAGGAAACTCAGTTTTCACACTCTATGCTTAGTGCCATGTGAGAGCATTATCTAGGAATGAACCTGGTAGAGCATCCCACACAAACGAATGCTCCACATGCGGGTTTCACATGCCACCAACTCCACATTGACAGGCAACTTCAGCGCCACAGCCGTTTTCAGATAGCCCTCAATGCAAAGGCTCTAGACGCAAATATTGGTGTGAGAGCTAATTCAATCAAGGAAACACTGCATGTTGGTGAAGGGCATATTGAAGAAGGATCAGCCGAGTGGTTCTTGTGGGAGAACAACTCCATTTGGCTCACTAACTTCACACACCATCAGGCTTCCAAGCAGCTCTCAAGGAAACTCAGTTGTCACACTCTATGCTTAGTGCCCTTTGAGTGCATTATCTAGGAATGAACCTGGTAGAGCATCCCACACAAACGAATGCTCCACATGCGGGTTTCACATGCCACCAACTCCACATTCACAGGCAACTTCAGCGCCACAGCCGTTTTCAGATAGCCCTCAATGCAAAGGCTCTAGACGCAAATATTGGTGTGAGAGCTAATTCAATCAAGGAAACACTGCATGTTGGTGAAGGGCATATTGAAGAAGGATCAGCCGAGTGGTTCTTGTGGGAGAACAACTCCATTTGGCTCACTAACTTCACACACCATCAGGCTTCCAAGCAGCTCTCAAGGAAACTCAGTTTTCACGCTCTATGCTTAGTGCCCTTTGTATGGCTAGGACTGAAATGAACCTGGTAGAGCATCCCACACAAACGAATGCTCCACATGCGGGTTTCACATGCCACCAACTCCACATTCACAGGCAACTTCAGTGCCACAGCCGTTTTCAGATAGCCCTCAATGCAAAGGCTCTAGACGCAAATATTGGTGTGAGAGCTAATTCAATCAAGGAAACACTGCATGTTGGTGAAGGGCATATTGAAGAAGGATCAGCCGAGTGGTTCTTGTGGGAGAACAACTCCATTTGGCTCACTAACTTCACACACCATCAGGCTTCCAAGCAGCTCTCAAGGAAACTCAGTTTTCACACTCTATGCTTAGTGCCCTTTGAGTGCATTATCTAGGAATGAACCTGGTAGAGCATCCCACACAAACGAATGCTCCACATGCGGGTTTCACATGCCACCAACTCCACATTCACAGGCAACTTCAGCGCCACAGCCGTTTTCAGATAGCCCTCAATGCAAAGGCTCTAGACGCAAATATTGGTGTGAGAGCTAATTCAATCAAGGAAACACTGCATGTTGGTGAAGGGCATATTGAAAAAGGATCAGCCGAGTGGTTCTTGTGGGAGAACAACTCCATTTGGCTCACTAACTTCACACACCATCAGGCTTCCAAGCAGCTCTCAAGGAAACTCAGTTTTCACGCTCTATGCTTAGTGCCCTTTGTATGGCTAGGACTGAAATGAACCTGGTAGAGCATCCCACACAAAAGAATGCTCCACATGCGGGTTTCACATGCCACCAACTCCACATTCACAGGCAACTTCAGCGCCACAGCCGTTTTCAGATAGCCCTCAATGCAAAGGCTCTAGACGCAAATATTGGTGTGAGAGCTAATTCAATCAAGGAAACACTGCATGTTGGTGAAGGGCATATTGAAGAAGGATCAGCCGAGTGGTTCTTGTGGGAGAACAACTCCATTTGGCTCACTAACTTCACACACCATCAGGCTTCCAAGCAGCTCTCAAGGAAACTCAGTTTTCACACTCTATGCTTAGTGCTCTTTGTGTGCCTAGGACTGAAATGAAGCTTGGTCAGCCTCCCACACAAACGAATGCTCCACATGCGGGTTTCACATGCCACCAACTCCACATTCACAGGCAACTTCAGCGCCACAGCCGTTTTCAGATAGCCCTCAATGCAAAGGCTCTAGACGCAAATATTGGTGTGAGAGCTAATTCAATCAAGGAAACACTGCATGTTGGTGAAGGGCATATTGAAGAAGGATCAGCCGAGTGGTTCTTGTGGGAGAACACCTCCATTTGGCTCACTAACTTCACACACCATCAGGCTTCCAAGCAGCTCTCAAGGAAACTCAGTTTTCACGCTCTATGCTTAGTGCCCTTTGTATGGCTAGGACTGAAATGAACCTGGTAGAGCATCCCACACAAACGAATGCTCCACATGCGGGTTTCACATGCCACCAACTCCAGATTCACAGGCAACTTCAGCGCCACAGCCGTTTTCAGATAGCCCTCAATGCAAAGGCTCTAGACGCAAATATTGGTGTGAGAGCTAATTCAATCAAGGAAACACTGCATGTTGGTGAAGGGCATATTGAAGAAGGATCAGCCGAGTGGTTCTTGTGGGAGAACAACTCCATTTGGCTCACTAACTTCACACACCATCAGGCTTCCAAGCAGCTCTCAAGGAAACTCAGTTTTCACGCTCTATGCTTAGTGCCCTTTGTAAGGCTAGGACTGAAATGAACCTGGTAGAGCATCCCACACAAACGAATGCTCCACATGCGGGTTTCACATCCCACCAACTCCACATTCACAGACAACTTCAGCGCCACAGCCGTTTTCAGATAGCCCTCAATGCAAAGGCTCTAGACGCAAATATTGGTGTGAGAGCTAATTCAATCAAGGAAACACTGCATGTTGGTGAAGGGCATATTGAAGAAGGATCAGCCGAGTGGTTCTTGTGGGAGAACAACTCCATTTGGCTCACTAACTTCACACACCATCAGGCTTCCAAGCAGCTCTCAAGGAAACTCAGTTTTCACACTCTATGCTTAGTGCCATGTGAGAGCATTATCTAGGAATGAACCTGGTAGAGCATCCCACACAAACGAATGCTCCACATGCGGGTTTCACATGCCACCAACTCCACATTCACAGGCAACTTCAGCGCCACAGCCGTTTTCAGATAGCCCTCAATGCAAAGGCTCTAGACGCAAATATTGGTGTGAGAGCTAATTCAATCAAGGAAACACTGCATGTTGGTGAAGGGCATATTGAAGAAGGATCAGCCGAGTGGTTCTTGTGGGAGAACAACTCCATTTGGCTCACTAACTTCACACACCATCAGGCTTCCAAGCAGCTCTCAAGGAAACTCAGTTTTCACACTCTATGCTTAGTGCCATGTGAGTGCATTATCTAGGAATGAACCTGGTAGAGCATCCCACACAAACGAATGCTCCACATGCGGGTTTCACATGCCACCAACTCCACATTGACAGGCAACTTCAGCGCCACAGCCGTTTTCAGATAGCCCTCAATGCAAAGGCTCTAGACGCAAATATTGGTGTGAGAGCTAATTCAATCAAGGAAACACTGCATGTTGGTGAAGGGCATATTGAAGAAGGATCAGCCGAGTGGTTCTTGTGGGAGAACAACTCCATTTGGCTCACTAACTTCACACACCATCAGGCTTCCAAGCAGCTCTCAAGGAAACTCAGTTGTCACACTCTATGCTTAGTGCTCTTTGTGTGCCTAGGACTGAAATGAAGCTTGGTCAGCATCCCACACAAACGAATGCTCCACATGCGGGTTTCACATGCCACCAACTCCACATTCACAGGCAACTTCAGCGCCACAGCCGTTTTCAGATAGCCCTCAATGCAAAGGCTCTAGACGCAAATATTGGTGTGAGAGCTAATTCAATCAAGGAAACACTGCATGTTGGTGAAGGGCATATTGAAGAAGGATCAGCCGAGTGGTTCTTGTGGGAGAACAACTCCATTTGGCTCACTAACTTCACACACCATCAGGCTTCCAAGCAGCTCTCAAGGAAACTCAGTTTTCACGCTCTATGCTTAGTGCCCTTTGTATGGCTAGGACTGAAATGAACCTGGTAGAGCATCCCACACAAACGAATGCTCCACATGCGGGTTTCACATGCCACCAACTCCACATTCACAGGCAACTTCAGCGCCACAGCCGTTTTCAGATAGCCCTCAATGCAAAGGCTCTAGACGCAAATATTGGTGTGAGAGCTAATTCAATCAAGGAAACACTGCATGTTGGTGAAGGGCATATTGAAGAAGGATCAGCCGAGTGGTTCTTGTGGGAGAACAACTCCATTTGGCTCACTAACTTCACACACCATCAGGCTTCCAAGCAGCTCTCAAGGAAACTCAGTTTTCACACTTATTGCTTAGTGCTCTTTGTGTGCCTAGGACTGAAATGAAGCTTGGTCAGCCTCCCACACAAACGAATGCTCCACATGCGGGTTTCACATGACACCAACTCCACATTCACAGGCAATTTCAGCGCCACAGCCGTTTTCAGATAGCCCTCAATGCAAAGGCTCTAGACGCAAATATTGGTGTGAGAGCTAATTCAATCAAGGAAACACTGCATGTTGGTGAAGGGCATATTGAAGAAGGATCAGCCGAGTGGTTCTTGTGGGAGAACAACTCCATTTGGCTCACTAACTTCACACACCATCAGGCTTCCAAGCAGCTCTCAAGGAAACTCAGTTTTCACGCTCTATGCTTAGTGCCCTTTGTAAGGCTAGGACTGAAAAGAACCTGGTAGAGCATCCCACACAAACGAATGCTCCACATGCGGGTTTCACATCCCACCAACTCCACATTCACAGACAACTTCAGCGCCACAGCCGTTTTCAGATAGCCCTCAATGCAAAGGCTCTAGACGCAAATATTGGTGTGAGAGCTAATTCAATCAAGGAAACACTGCATGTTGGTGAAGGGCATATTGAAGAAGGATCAGCCGAGTGGTTCTTGTGGGAGAACAACTCCATTTGGCTCACTAAATTCACACACCATCACGCTTCCAAGCAGCTCTCAAGGAAACTCAGTTTTCACACTCTATGCTTAGTGCCCTTTGAGTGCATTATCTAGGAATGAACCTGGTAGAGCATCCCACACAAACGAATGCTCCACATGCGGGTTTCACATGCCACCAACTCCACATTCACAGGCAACTTCAGCGCCACAGCCGTTTTCAGATAGCCCTCAATGCAAAGGCTCTAGACGCAAATATTGGTGTGAGAGCTAATTCAATCAAGGAAACACTGCATGTTGGTGAAGGGCATATTGAAGAAGGATCAGCCGAGTGGTTCTTGTGGGAGAACAACTCCATTTGGCTCACTAGCTTCACACACCATCAGGCTTCCAAGCAGCTCTCAAGGAAACTCAGTTTTCACACTCTATGCTTAGTGCCCTTTGAGTGCATTATCTAGGAATGAACCTGGTAGAGCATCCCACACAAACGAATGCTCCACATGCGGGTTTCACATGCCACCAACTCCACATTCACAGGCAACTTCAGCGCCACAGCCGTTTTCAGATAGCCCTCAATGCAAAGGCTCTAGACGCAAATATTGGTGTGAGAGCTAATTCAATCAAGGAAACACTGCATGTTGGTGAAGGGCATATTGAAGAAGGATCAGCCGAGTGGTTCTTGTGGGAGAACAACTCCATTTGGCTCACTAACTTCACACACCATCAGGCTTCCAAGCAGCTCTCAAGGGAACTCAGTTTTCACATTCTATGCTTAGTGCTCTTTGTGTGCCTAGGACTGAAATGAATCTTGGTCAGCATCCCACACAAACGAATGCTCCACATGCGGGTTTCACATGCCACCAACTCCACATTCACAGGCAACTTCAGCGCCACAGCCGTTTTCAGATAGCCCTCAAAGCAAAGGCTCTAGACGCAAATATTGGTGTGAGAGCTAATTCAATCAAGGAAACACTGCATGTTGGTGAAGGGCATATTGAAGAAGGATCAGCCGAGTGGTTCTTGTGGGAGAACAACTCCATTTGGCTCCCTAACTTCACACACCATCAGGCTTCCAAGCAGCTCTCAAGGAAACTCAGTTTTCACGCTCTATGCTTAGTGCCCTTTGTATGGCTAGGACTGAAATGAACCTGGTAGAGCATCCCACACAAACGAATGCTCCACATGCGGGTTTCACATGCCACCAACTCCACATTCACAGGCAACTTCAGCGCCACAGCCGTTTTCAGATAGCCCTCAATGCAAAGGCTCTAGACGCAAATATTGGTGTGAGAGCTAATTCAATCAAGGAAACACTGCATGTTGGTGAAGGGCATATTGAAGAAGGATCAGCCGAGTGGTTCTTGTGGGAGAACAACTCCATTTGGCTCACTAACTTCACACACCATCAGGCTTCCAAGCAGCTCTCAAGGAAACTCAGTTTTCACGCTCTATGCTTAGTGCCCTTTGTATGGCTAGGACTGAAATGAACCTGGTAGAGCATCCCACACAAACGAATGCTCCACATGCA
>NW_026700309.1:0-135781 GCF_030435755.1 Ochotona princeps | reverse complement strand
TAAAACCGCATGTGGAGCATTCGTTTGTGTGGGATGCTCACCAAGGTTCATTTCAGTCCTAGGCACTCAAAGGGCACTAAGCATAAAGTGTGAAAACTGAGTTTCCTTGAGAGCTGCTTGGAAGCCTGATGGTGTGTGAAGTTAGTGAGCCAAATGGAGTTGTTCTCCCACAAGAACCACTTGGCTGATCCTTCTTCAATATGCCCTTCACCAACATGCAGTGTTTCCTTGATTGAATTAGCTCTCACACCAATATTTGCGTCTAGAGCCTTTGCATTGAGGGCTATCTGAAAACGGCTGTGGCGCTGAAGTTGCCTGTGAATGTGGAGTTGGTGGCATGTGAAAACCGCATGTGGAGCATTCGTTTGTGTGGGATGCTCACCAAGCCTCACTTCAGTCCTAGGCACTCAAAGGGCACTAAGCATAGAGTGTGAAAACTGAGTTTCCTTGAGAGCTGCTTGGAAGCCTGATGGTGTGTGAAGTTAGTGAGCTAAATGGAGTTGTTCTCCCACAAGAACCACTCGGCTGATCCTTCTTCAATATGCCCTTCACCAACATGCAATGTTTCCTTGATTGAATTAGCTCTCACACCAATATTTGCGTCTAGAGCCTTTGCATTGAGGGCTATCTGAAAACGGCTGTGGCGCTGAAGTTGCCTGTGAATGTGGAGTTGGTGGCATGTGAAACCCGCATGTGGAGCATTCGTTTGTGTGGGATGCTCTACCAGGTACATTCCTAGATAATGCAGTGAAAGGGCACTAAGCATAGAGTGTGAAAACTGAGTTTCCTTGAGAGCTGCTTGGAAGCCTGATGGTGTGTGAAGTTAGTGAGCCAAATGGAGTTGTTCTCCCACAAGAACCACTAGGCTGATCCTTCTTCAATATGCCCTTCACCAACATGCAGTGTTTCCTTGATTGAATTAGCTCTCACACCAATATTTGCGTCTAGAGCCTTTGCATTGAGGGCTATCTAAAAACGGCTGTGGCGCTGAAGTTGCCTGTGAATGTGGAGTTGGTGGCATGTGAAACCCGCATGTGGAGCATTCGTTTGTGTGGGATGCTCACCAAGCTTCATTTCAGTCCTATGCACTCAAAGGGCACTAAGCATAGAGTGTGAAAACTGAGTTTCCTTGAGAGCTGCTTGGAAGCCTGATGGTGTGGGAAGTTAGTGAGCTAAATGGAGTTGTTCTCCCACAAGAACCACTCGGCTGATCCTTCTTCAATATGTCCTTCACCAACATGCAGTGTTTACTTGATTGAATTAGCTCTCATACCAATATTTGCGTCTAGAGCCTTTGCATTGAGGGCTATCTGAAAACGGCTGTGGCGCTGAAGTTGCCTGAGAATGTGGAGTTGGTGGCATGTGAAACCCGCATGTGGAGCATTCGTTTGTGTGGGATGCTCTACCAGGTTCATTTCAGTCCTAGATAATGCACTCAAAGGGCACTAAGCATAGAGTGTGAAATCTGAATTTCCTTGAGAGCTGCTTGGAAGCCTGATGGTGTGTGAAGTTAGTGAGCCAAATGGAGTTGTTCTCCCACAAGAACCACTAGGCTGATCCTTCTTCAATATGCCCTTCACCAACATGCAGTGTTTCCTTGATTGAATTAGCTCTCACATCAATATTTGCGTCTATAGCCTTTGCATTGAGGGCTATCTGAAAACGGCTGTGGCGCTGAATTTGCCTGTGAATGTGGAGTTGGTGGCATGTGAAAACCGCATGTGGAGCATTCGTTTGTGTGGGATGCTCACCAAGGTTCATTTCAGTCCTAGGCACTCAAAGGGCACTAAGCATAAAGTGTGAAAACTGAATTTCCTTGAGAGCTGCTTGGAAGCCTGATGGTGTGTGAAGTTAGTGAGCCAAATGGAGTTGTTCTCCCACAAGAACCACTCGGCTGATCCTTCTTCAATATGCCCTTCACCAACATGCAGTGTTTCCTTGATTGAATTAGCTCTCACACCAATATTTGCGTCTAGAGCCTTTGCATTGAGGGCTATCTGAAAACGGCTGTGGCGCTGAAGTTGCCTGTGAATGTGGAGTTGGTGGCATGTGAAACCCGCATGTGGAGCATTCGTTTGTGTGGGATGCTCACCAAGCCTCATTTCAGTCCTAGGCACTCAAAGGGCACTAAGCATAGAGTGTGAAAACTGAGTTTCCTTGAGAGCTGCTTGGAAGCCTGATGGTGTGTGAAGTTAGTGAGCTAAATGGAGTTGTTCTCCCACAAGAACCACTCGGCTGATCCTTCTTCAATATGCCCTTCACCAACATGCAGTGTTTCCTTGATTGAATTAGCTCTCACACCAATATTTGCGTCTAGAGCCTTTGCATTGAGGGCTATCTGAAAACGGCTGTGGCGCTGAAGTTGCCTGTGAATGTGGAGTTGGTGGCATGTGAAACCCGCATGTGGAGCATTCGTTTGTGTGGGATGCTCACCAAGCCTCATTTCAGTCCTAGGCACTCAAAGGGCACTAAGCATAGAGTGTGAAAACTGAGTTTCCTTGAGAGCTGCTTGGAAGCCTGATGGTGTGTGAAGTTAGTGAGCTAAATGGAGTTGTTCTCCCACAAGAACCACTCGGCTGATCCTTCTTCAATATGCCCTTCACCAACATGCAGTGTTTCCTTGATTGAATTAGCTCTCACACCAATATTTGCGTCTAGAGCCTTTGCATTGAGGGCTATCTGAAAACGGCTGTGGCGCTGAAGTTGCCTGAGAATGTGGAGTTGGTGGCATGTGAAACCCGCATGTGGAGCATTCGTTTGTGTGGGATGCTCTACCAGGTTCATTTCAGTCCTAGATAATGCACTCAAAGGGCACTAAGCATAGAGTGTGAAATCTGAATTTCCTTGAGAGCTGCTTGGAAGCCTGATGGTGTGTGAAGTTAGTGAGCCAAATGGAGTTGTTCTCCCACAAGAACCACTAGGCTGATCCTTCTTCAATATGCCCGTCACCAACATGCAGTGTTTCCTTGATTGAATTAGCTCTCACATCAATATTTGCGTCTATAGCCTTTGCATTGAGGGCTATCTGAAAACGGCTGTGGCGCTGAATTTGCCTGTGAATGTGGAGTTGGTGGCATGTGAAAACCGCATGTGGAGCATTCGTTTGTGTGGGATGCTCACCAAGGTTCATTTCAGTCCTAGGCACTCAAAGGGCACTAAGCATAAAGTGTGAAAACTGAATTTCCTTGAGAGCTGCTTGGAAGCCTGATGGTGTGTGAAGTTAGTGAGCCAAATGGAGTTGTTCTCCCACAAGAACCACTTGGCTGATCCTTCTTCAATATGCCCTTCACCAACATGCAGTGTTTCCTTGATTGAATTAGCTCTCACACCAATATTTGCGTCTAGAGCCTTTGCATTGAGGGCTATCTGAAAACGGCTGTGGCGCTGAAGTTGCCTGTGAATGTGGAGTTGGTGGCATGTGAAACCCGCATGTGGAGCATTCGTTTGTGTGGGATGCTCACCAAGCCTCATTTCAGTCCTAGGCACTCAAAGGGCACTAAGCATAGAGTGTGAAAACTGAGTTTCCTTGAGAGCTGCTTGGAAGCCTGATGGTGTGTGAAGTTAGTGAGCTAAATGGAGTTGTTCTCCCACAAGAACCACTCGGCTGATCCTTCTTCAATATGCCCTTCACCAACATGCAGTGTTTCCTTGATTGAATTAGCTCTCACACCAATATTTGCGTCTAGAGCCTTTGCATTGAGGGCTATCTGAAAACGGCTGTGGCGCTGAAGTTGCCTGTGAATGTGGAGTTGGTGGCATGTGAAACCCGCATGTGGAGCATTCGTTTGTGTGGGATGCTCACCAAGCCTCATTTCAGTCCTAGGCACTCAAAGGGCACTAAGCATAGAGTGTGAAAACTGAGTTTCCTTGAGAGCTGCTTGGAAGCCTGATGGTGTGTGAAGTTAGTGAGCCAAATGGAGTTGTTCTCCCACAAGAACCACTCGGCTGATCCTTCTTCAATATGCCCTTCACCAACATGCAGTGTTTCCTTGATTGAATTAGCTCTCACACCAATATTTGCGTCTAGAGCCTTTGCATTGAGGGCTATCTAAAAACGGCTGTGGCGCTGAAGTTGCCTGTGAATGTGGAGTTGGTGGCATGTGAAACCCGCATGTGGAGCATTCGTTTGTGTGTCATGCTCTACCAGGTTCGTTCCTAGATAATGCACTCAAAGGGCACTAAGCATAGAGTGTGAAAACTGAGTTTCCTTGAGAGCTGCTTGGAAGCCTGATGGTGTGTGAAGTTAGTGAGCCAAATGGAGTTGTTCTCCCACAAGAACCACTCGGCTGATCCTTCTTCAATATGCCCTTCACCAACATGCAGTGTTTCCTTGATTGAATTATCTCTCACACCAATATTTGCGTCTAGAGCCTTTGCATTGAGGGCTATCTGAAAACGGCTGTGGCGCTGAAGTTGCCTGAGAATGTGGAGTTGGTGGCATGTGAAACCCGCATGTGGAGCATTCGTTTGTGTGGGATGCTCACCAAGCTTCATTTCAGTGCAAGGTACTCAAAGGGCACTAAGCATAGAGTGTGAAAACTGAGTTTCCTTGAGAGCTGCTTGGACGCTTGATGGTGTGTGAAGTTAGTGAGCCAAATGGAGTTGTTCTCCCACAAGAACCACTAGGCTGATCCTTCTTCAATATGCCCTTCAGGAACATGCAGTGTTTCCTTGATTGAATTAGCTCTCACACCAATATTTGCGTCTAGAGCCTTTGCATTGAGGGCTATCTGAAAACGGCTGTGGCGCTGAAGTTGCCTGTGAATGTGGAGTTGGTGGCATGTGAAACCCGCATGTGGAGCATTCGTTTGGGTGGGATGCTCTACCAGGTTCATTCCTAGATAATGCACTCAAAGGGCACTAAGCATAGAGTGTGAAAACTGAGTTTCCTTGAGAGCTGCTTGGAAGCCTGATGGTGTGTGAAGTTAGTGAGCCAAATGGAGTTGTTCTCCGATAAGAACCACTCCGCTGATCCTTCTTCAATATGCCCTTCACCAACATGCAATGTTTCGTTGATTGAATTAGCTCTCACACCAATATTTGCGTCTAGAGCCTTTGCATTGAGGGCTATCTGAAAATGGCTGTGGCGCTGAAGTTGCCTGTGAATGTGGAGTTGGTGGCATGTGAAACCCGCATGTGGAGCATTCGTTTGTGTGGGATGCTCTACCAGGTTCATTCCTAGATAATGCACTCTAAGGGCACTAAGCATAGAGTGTGAAAACTGAGTTTCCTTGAGAGCTGCTTGGAAGCCTGATGGTGTGTGAAGTTAGTGAGCCAAATGGAGTTGTTCTCCCACAAGAACCACTCGGCTGATCCTTCTTCAATATGCCCTTCACCAACATGCAGTGTTTCCTTGATTGAATTAGCTCTCACACCAATATTTTTGTCTAGATCCTTTGCATTGAGGGCTATCTGAAAACGGCTGTGGCGCTGAAGTTGCCTGAGAATGTGGAGTTGGTGGCATGTGAAACCCGCATGTGGAGCATTCGTTTGTGTGGGATGCTCTACCAGGTTCATTCCTAGGTAATGCACTCAAAGGGCACTAAGCATAGAGTGTGAAATCTGAATTTCCTTGAGAGCTGCTTGGAAGCCTGATGGTGTGTGAAGTTAGTGAGCCAAATGGAGTTGTTCTCCCACAAGAACCACTAGGCTGATCCTTCTTCAATATGCCCTTCACCAACATGCAGTGTTTCCTTGATTGAATTAGCTCTCACACCAATATTTGCGTCTATAGCCTTTGCATTGAGGACTATCTGAAAACGGCTGTGGCGCTGAAGTTGCCTGTGAATGTGGAGTTGGTGGCATGTGAAAACCGCATGTGGAGCATTCGTTTGTGTGGGATGCTCACCAAGGTTCATTTCAGTCCTAGGCACTCAAAGGGCACTAAGCATAAAGTGTGAAAACTGAATTTCCTTGAGAGCTGCTTGGAAGCCTGATGGTGTGTGAAGTTAGTGAGCCAAATGGAGTTGTTCTCCCACAAGAACCACTTGGCTGATCCTTCTTCAATATGCCCTTCACCAACATGCAGTGTTTCCTTGATTGAATTAGCTCTCACACCAATATTTGCGTCTAGAGCCTTTGCATTGAGGGCTATCTGAAAACGGCTGTGGCGCTGAAGTTGCCTGTGAATGTGGAGTTGGTGGCATGTGAAACCCGCATGTGGAGCATTCGTTTGTGTGGGATGCTCACCAAGCCTCATTTCAGTCCTAGGCACTCAAAGGGCACTAAGCATAGAGTGTGAAAACTGAGTTTCCTTGAGAGCTGCTTGGAAGCCTGATGGTGTGTGAAGTTAGTGAGCTAAATGGAGTTGTTCTCCCACAAGAACCACTCGGCTGATCCTTCTTCAATATGCCCTTCACCAACATGCAGTGTTTCCTTGATTGAATTAGCTCTCACACCAATATTTGCGTCTAGAGCCTTTGCATTGAGGGCTATCTGAAAACGGCTGTGGCTCTGAAGTTGCCTGTGAATGTGGAGTTGGTGACATGTGAAACCCGCATGTGGAGCATTCGTTTGTGTGGGATGCTCTACCAGGTACATTCCTAGATAATGCAGTGAAAGGGCACTAAGCATAGAGTGTGAAAACTGAGTTTCCTTGAGAGCTGCTTGGAAGCCTGATGGTGTGTGAAGTTAGTGAGCCAAATGGAGTTGTTCTCCCACAAGAACCACTCGGCTGATCCTTCTTCAATATGCCCTTCACCAACATGCAGTGTTTCCTTGATTGAATTAGCTCTCACACCAATATTTGCGTCTAGAGCCTTTGCATTGAGGGCTATCTAAAAACGGCTGTGGCGCTGAAGTTGCCTGTGAATGTGGAGTTGGTGGCATGTGAAACCCGCATGTGGAGCATTCGTTTGTGTGGGATGCTCTACCAGGTTCGTTCCTAGATAATGCACTCAAAGGGCACTAAGCATAGAGTGTGAAAACTGAGTTTCCTTGAGAGCTGCTTGGAAGCCTGATGGTGTGTGAAGTTAGTGAGCCAAATGGAGTTGTTCTCCGATAAGAACCACTCCGCTGATCCTTCTTCAATATGCCCTTCACCAACATGCAATGTTTCGTTGATTGAATTAGCTCTCACACCAATATTTGCGTCTAGAGCCTTTGCATTGAGGGCTATCTGAAAATGGCTGTGGCGCTGAAGTTGCCTGTGAATGTGGAGTTGGTGGCATGTGAAACCCGCATGTGGAGCATTCGTTTGTGTGGGATGCTCTACCAGGTTCATTCCTAGATAATGCACTCTAAGGGCACTAAGCATAGAGTGTGAAAACTGAGTTTCCTTGAGAGCTGCTTGGAAGCCTGATGGTGTGTGAAGTTAGTGAGCCAAATGGAGTTGTTCTCCCACAAGAACCACTCGGCTGATCCTTCTTCAATATGCCCTTCACCAACATGCAGTGTTTCCTTGATTGAATTAGCTCTCACACCAATATTTTTGTCTAGATCCTTTGCATTGAGGGCTATCTGAAAACGGCTGTGGCGCTGAAGTTGCCTGAGAATGTGGAGTTGGTGGCATGTGAAACCCGCATGTGGAGCATTCGTTTGTGTGGGATGCTCTACCAGGTTCATTCCTAGGTAATGCACTCAAAGGGCACTAAGCATAGAGTGTGAAATCTGAATTTCCTTGAGAGCTGCTTGGAAGCCTGATGGTGTGTGAAGTTAGTGAGCCAAATGGAGTTGTTCTCCCACAAGAACCACTAGGCTGATCCTTCTTCAATATGCCCTTCACCAACATGCAGTGTTTCCTTGATTGAATTAGCTCTCACACCAATATTTGCGTCTATAGCCTTTGCATTGAGGGCTATCTGAAAACGGCTGTGGCGCTGAAGTTGCCTGTGAATGTGGAGTTGGTGGCATGTGAAAACCGCATGTGGAGCATTCGTTTGTGTGGGATGCTCACCAAGGTTCATTTCAGTCCTAGGCACTCAAAGGGCACTAAGCATAAAGTGTGAAAACTGAATTTCCTTGAGAGCTGCTTGGAAGCCTGATGGTGTGTGAAGTTAGTGAGCCAAATGGAGTTGTTCTCCCACAAGAACCACTTGGCTGATCCTTCTTCAATATGCCCTTCACCAACATGCAGTGTTTCCTTGATTGAATTAGCTCTCACACCAATATTTGCGTCTAGAGCCTTTGCATTGAGGGCTATCTGAAAACGGCTGTGGCGCTGAAGTTGCCTGTGAATGTGGAGTTGGTGGCATGTGAAACCCGCATGTGGAGCATTCGTTTGTGTGGGATGCTCACCAAGCCTCATTTCAGTCCTAGGCACTCAAAGGGCACTAAGCATAGAGTGTGAAAACTGAGTTTCCTTGAGAGCTGCTTGGAAGCCTGATGGTGTGTGAAGTTAGTGAGCTAAATGGAGTTGTTCTCCCACAAGAACCACTCGGCTGATCCTTCTTCAATATGCCCTTCACCAACATGCAGTGTTTCCTTGATTGAATTAGCTCTCACACCAATATTTGCGTCTAGAGCCTTTGCATTGAGGGCTATCTGAAAACGGCTGTGGCTCTGAAGTTGCCTGTGAATGTGGAGTTGGTGACATGTGAAACCCGCATGTGGAGCATTCGTTTGTGTGGGATGCTCTACCAGGTACATTCCTAGATAATGCAGTGAAAGGGCACTAAGCATAGAGTGTGAAAACTGAGTTTCCTTGAGAGCTGCTTGGAAGCCTGATGGTGTGTGAAGTTAGTGAGCCAAATGGAGTTGTTCTCCCACAAGAACCACTCGGCTGATCCTTCTTCAATATGCCCTTCACCAACATGCAGTGTTTCCTTGATTGAATTAGCTCTCACACCAATATTTGCGTCTAGAGCCTTTGCATTGAGGGCTATCTAAAAACGGCTGTGGCGCTGAAGTTGCCTGTGAATGTGGAGTTGGTGGCATGTGAAACCCGCATGTGGAGCATTCGTTTGTGTGGGATGCTCTACCAGGTTCGTTCCTAGATAATGCACTCAAAGGGCACTAAGCATAGAGTGTGAAAACTGAGTTTCCTTGAGAGCTGCTTGGAAGCCTGATGGTGTGTGAAGATAGTGAGCCAAATGGAGTTGTTCTCCCACAAGAACCACTCGGCTGATCCTTCTTCAATATGCCCTTCACCAACATGCAGTGTTTCCTTGATTGAATTAGCTCTCACACCAATATTTGCGTCTAGAGCCTTTGCATTGAGGGCTATCTGAAAACGGCTGTGGCGCTGAAGTTGCCTGTGAATGTGGAGTTGGTGGCATGTGAAACCCGCATGTGGAGCATTCGTTTGTGTGGGATGCTCACCAAGCTTCATTTCAGTACAAGGTACTCAAAGGGCACTAAGCATAGAGTGTGAAAACTGAGTTTCCTTGAGAGCTGCTTGGAAGCTTGATGGTGTGTGAAGTTAGTGAGCCAAATGGAGTTGTTCTCCCACAAGAACCACTAGGCTGATCCTTCTTCAATATGCCCTTCAGGAACATGCAGTGTTTCCTTGATTGAATTAGCTCTCACACCAATATTTGCGTCTAGAGCCTTTGCATTGAGGGCTATCTGAAAACGGCTGTGGCGCTGAAGTTGCCTGTGAATGTGGAGTTGGTGGCATGTGAAACCCGCATGTGGAGCATTCGTTTGGGTGGGATGCTCTACCAGGTTCATTCCTAGATAATGCACTCAAAGGGCACTAAGCATAGAGTGTGAAAACTGAGTTTCCTTGAGAGCTGCTTGGAAGCCTGATGGTGTGTGAAGTTAGTGAGCCAAATGGAGTTGTTCTCCGATAAGAACCACTCCGCTGATCCTTCTTCAATATGCCCTTCACCAACATGCAATGTTTCTTTGATTGAATTAGCTCTCACACCAATATTTGCGTCTAGAGCCTTTGCATTGAGGGCTATCTGAAAATGGCTGTGGCGCTGAAGTTGCCTGTGAATGTGGAGTTGGTGGCATGTGAAACCCGCATGTGGAGCATTCGTTTGTGTGGGATGCTCTACCAGGTTCATTCCTAGATAATGCACTCTAAGGGCACTAAGCATAGAGTGTGAAAACTGAGTTTCCTTGAGAGCTGCTTGGAAGCCTGATGGTGTGTGAAGTTAGTGAGCCAAATGGAGTTGTTCTCCCACAAGAACCACTCGGCTGATCCTTCTTCAATATGCCCTTCACCAACATGCAGTGTTTCCTTGATTGAATTAGCTCTCACACCAATATTTGCGTCTATAGCCTTTGCATTGAGGGCTATCTGAAAACGGCTGTGGCGCTGAAGTTGCCTGTGAATGTGGAGTTGGTGGCATGTGAAACCCGCATGTGGAGCATTCGTTTGTGTGGGATGCTCACCAAGGTTCATTTCAGTCCTAGGCACTCAAAGGGCACTAAGCATAAAGTGTGAAAACTGAATTTCCTTGAGAGCTGCTTGGAAGCCTGATGGTGTGTGAAGTTAGTGAGCCAAATGGAGTTGTTCTCCCACAAGAACCACTTGGCTGATCCTTCTTCAATATGCCCTTCACCAACATGCAGTGTTTCCTTGATTGAATTAGCTCTCACACCAATATTTGCGTCTAGAGCCTTTGCATTGAGGGCTATCTGAAAACGGCTGTGGCGCTGAAGTTGCCTGTGAATGTGGAGTTGGTGGCATGTGAAACCCGCATGTGGAGCATTCGTTTGTGTGGGATGCTCACCAAGCCTCATTTCAGTCCTAGGCACTCAAAGGGCACTAAGCATAGAGTGTGAAAACTGAGTTTCCTTGAGAGCTGCTTGGAAGCCTGATGGTGTGTGAAGTTAGTGAGCTAAATGGAGTTGTTCTCCCACAAGAACCACTCGGCTGATCCTTCTTCAATATGCCCTTCACCAACATGCAGTGTTTCCTTGATTGAATTAGCTCTCACACCAATATTTGCGTCTAGAGCCTTTGCATTGAGGGCTATCTGAAAACGGCTGTGGCTCTGAAGTTGCCTGTGAATGTGGAGTTGGTGACATGTGAAACCCGCATGTGGAGCATTCGTTTGTGTGGGATGCTCTACCAGGTTCATTCCTAGGTAATGCACTCAAAGGGCACTAAGCATAGAGTGTGAAAACTGAGTTTCCTTGAGAGCTGCTTGGAAGCCTGATGGTGTGTGAAGTTAGTGAGCCAAATGGAGTTGTTCTCCCACAAGAACCACTCGGCTGATCCTTCTTCAATATGCCCTTCACCAACATGCAGTGTTTCCTTGATTGAATTAGCTCTCACACCAATATTTGCGTCTAGAGCCTTTGCATTGAGGGCTATCTAAAAACGGCTGTGGCGCTGAAGTTGCCTGTGAATGTGGAGTTGGTGGCATGTGAAACCCGCATGTGGAGCATTCGTTTGTGTGGGATGCTCTACCAGGTTCGTTCCTAGATAATGCACTCAAAGGGCACTAAGCATAGAGTGTGAAAACTGAGTTTCCTTGAGAGCTGCTTGGAAGCCTGATGGTGTGTGAAGTTAGTGAGCCAAATGGAGTTGTTCTCCCACAAGAACCACTCGGCTGATCCTTCTTCAATATGCCCTTCACCAACATGCAGTGTTTCCTTGATTGAATTAGCTCTCACACCAATATTTGCGTCTAGAGCCTTTGCATTGAGGGCTATCTGAAAACGGCTGTGGCGCTGAAGTTGCCTGTGAATGTGGAGTTGGTGGCATGTGAAACCCGCATGTGGAGCATTCGTTTGTGTGGGATGCTCACCAAGCTTCATTTCAGTGCAAGGTACTCAAAGGGCACTAAGCATAGAGTGTGAAAACTGAGTTTCCTTGAGAGCTGCTTGGAAGCTTGATGGTGTGTGAAGTTAGTGAGCCAAATGGAGTTGTTCTCCCACAAGAACCACTCGGCTGATCCTTCTTCAATATGCCCTTCAGGAACATGCAGTGTTTCCTTGATTGAATTAGCTCTCACACCAATATTTGCGTCTAGAGCCTTTGCATTGAGGGCTATCTGAAAACGGCTGTGGCGCTGAAGTTGCCTGTGAATGTGGAGTTGGTGGCATGTGAAACCCGCATGTGGAGCATTCGTTTGGGTGGGATGCTCTACCAGGTTCATTCCTAGATAATGCACTCAAAGGGCACTAAGCATAGAGTGTGAAAACTGAGTTTCCTTGAGAGCTGCTTGGAAGCCTGATGGTGTGTGAAGTTAGTGAGCCAAATGGAGTTGTTCTCCGATAAGAACCACTCCGCTGATCCTTCTTCAATATGCCCTTCACCAACATGCAATGTTTCGTTGATTGAATTAGCTCTCACACCAATATTTGTGTCTAGAGCCTTTGCATTGAGGGCTATCTGAAAATGGCTGTGGCGCTGAAGTTGCCTGTGAATGTGGAGTTGGTGGCATGTGAAACCCGCATGTGGAGCATTCGTTTGTGTGGGATGCTCTACCAGGTTCATTCCTAGATAATGCACTCTAAGGGCACTAAGCATAGAGTGTGAAAACTGAGTTTCCTTGAGAGCTGCTTGGAAGCCTGATGGTGTGTGAAGTTAGTGAGCCAAATGGAGTTGTTCTCCCACAAGAACCACTCGGCTGATCCTTCTTCAATATGCCCTTCACCAACATGCAGTGTTTCCTTGATTGAATTAGCTCTCACACCAATATTTTTGTCTAGATCCTTTGCATTGAGGGCTATCTGAAAACGGCTGTGGCGCTGAAGTTGCCTGAGAATGTGGAGTTGGTGGCATGTGAAACCCGCATGTGGAGCATTCGTTTGTGTGGGATGCTCACCAAGCTTCATTTCAGTCCTAGGCACTCAAAGGGCACTAAGCATAGAGTGTGAAAACTGAGTTTCCTTGAGAGCTGCTTGGAAGCCTGATGGTGTGTGAAGTTAGTGAGCCAAATGGAGTTGTTCTCCCACAAGAACCACTCGGCTGATCCTTCTTCAATATGCCCTTCACCAACATGCAGTGTTTCCTTGATTGAATTAGCTCTCACGCCAATATTTGCGTCTAGAGCCATTGCATTGAGGACTATCTGAAAACGGCTGTGGCGCTGAAGTTGCCTGTGAATGTGGAGTTGGTGGCATGTGAAACCCGCATGTGGAGCATTCGTTTGTGTGGGATGATCTACCAGGTTCATTTCAGTCCTAGGCACTCAAAGGGCACTAAACATAAAGTGTAAAAACTGAATTTCCTTGAAAGATGCTTGGAAGCCTGATGGTGTGTGAAGATAGTGAGCCAAATGGAGTTGTTCTCCCACAAGAACCACTCGGCTGATGCTTCTTCAATATGCCCTTCACCAACATGCAGTGTTTCCTTGATTGAATTAGCTCTCACACCAATATTTGCATCTAGAGCCTTTGCATTGAGGACTATCTGAAAACGGCTGTGGCGCTGAAGTTGCCTGTGAATGTGGAGTTGGTGGCATGTGAAACCCGCATGTGGAGCATTCGTTTGTGTGGGATGATCTACCAGGTTCATTTCAGTCCTAGGCACTCAAAGGGCACTAAGCATAGAGTGTGAAAACTGAGTTTCCTTGAGAGCTGCTTGGAAGCCTGATGGTGTGTGAAGTTAGTGAGCCAAATGGAGTTGTTCTCCGATAAGAACCACTCCGCTGATCCTTCTTCAATATGCCCTTCACCAACATGCAATGTTTCGTTGATTGAATTAGCTCTCACACCAATATTTGCGTCTAGAGCCTTTGCATTGAGGGCTATCTGAAAATGGCTGTGGCGCTGAAGTTGTCTGTGAATGTGGAGTTGGTGGCATGTGAAACCCGCATGTGGAGCATTCGTTTGTGTGGGATGCTCTACCAGGTTCATTCCTAGATAATGCACTCTAAGGGCACTAAGCATAGAGTGTGAAAACTGAGTTTCCTTGAGAGCTGCTTGGAAGCCTGATGGTGTGTGAAGTTAGTGAGCCAAATGGAGTTGTTCTCCCACAAGAACCACTCGGCTGATCCTTCTTCAATATGCCCTTCACCAACATGCAGTGTTTCCTTGATTGAATTAGCTCTCACACCAATATTTGCTTCTAGAGCCTTTGCATTGAGGGCTATCTGAAAACGGCTGTGGCGCTGAAGTTGCCTGAGAATGTGGAGTTGGTGGCATGTGAAACCCGCATGTGGAGCATTCGTTTGTGTGGGATGCTCTACCAGGTTCATTCCTAGGTAATGCACTCAAAGGGCACTAAGCATAGAGTGTGAAAACTGAGTTTCCTTGAGAGCTGCTTGGAAGCCTGATGGTGTGTGAAGTTAGTGAGCCAAATGGAGTTGTTCTCCCACAAGAACCACTCGGCTGATCCTTCTTCAATATGCCCTTCACCAACATGCAGTGTTTCCTTGGTTGAATTAGCTCTCACACTAATATTTGAATCTAGAGCCTTTGCATTGAGGGCTATCTGAAAATGGCTGTGGCGCTGAAGTTGCCTGTGAATGTGGAGTTGGTGGCATGTGAAACCCGCTTGTGGAGCATTCGTTTGTGTCGAATGCTCACCAAGCTTCATTTCAGTCCTAGGCACTCAAAGGGCACTAAGCATAGAGTGTGAAAACTGAGTTTCCTTGAGAGCTGCTTGGAAGCCTGATGGTGTGTGAAGTTAGTGAGCCAAATGGAGTTGTTCTCCCACAAGAACCACTCGGCTGATCCTTCTTCAATATGCCCTTCACCAACATGCAGTGTTTCCTTGATTGAATTAGCTCTCACACCAATATTTGCGTCTAGAGCCTTTGCATTGAGGGCTATCTGAAAACGGCTGTGGCGCTGAAGTTGCCTGTGAATGTGGAGTTGGTGGCATGTGAAACCCGCATGTGGAGCATTCGTTTGTGTGGGATGCTCTACCAGGTTCATTCCTAGATAATGCACTCAAAGGTCACTAAGCATAGAGTGTGAAAACTGAGTTTCCTTGAGAGCTGCTTGGAAGCCTGATGGTGTGTGAAGTTAGTGAGCCAAATGGAGTTGTTCTCCCACAAGAACCACTCAGCTGATCCTTCTTCAATATGTCCTTCACCAACATGCATTGTTTGCTTGATTGAATTAGCTCTCACACCAATATTTGCGTCTAGAGCCTTTGCATTGAGGGCTATCTGAAAACGGCTGTGGCGCTGAAGTTGCCTGTGAATGTGGAGTTGGTGACATGTGAAACCCGCATGTGGAGCATTCGTTTGTGTGGGATGCTCTACCTGGTTCATTCCTAGATAATGCAGTGAAAGGGCACTAAGCATAGAGTGTGAAAACTGAGTTTCCTTGAGAGCTGCTTGGAAGCCTGATGGTGTGGGAAGTTAGTGAGCCAAATGGAGTTGTTCTCCCACAAGAACCACTCGGCTGATCCTTCTTCAATATGCCCTTCACCAACATGCAGTGTTTCCTTGATTGAATTAGCTCTCACGCCAATATTTGCGTCTAGAGCCTTTGCATTGAGGACTATCTGAAAACGGCTGTGGCGCTGAAGTTGCCTGTGAATGTGGAGTTGGTGGCATGTGAAACCCGCATGTGGAGCATTCGTTTGTGTGGGATGATCTACCAGGTTCATTTCAGTCCTAGGCACTCAAAGGGCACTAAACATAAAGTGTAAAAACTGAATTTCCTTGAAAGATGCTTGGAAGCCTGATGGTGTGTGAAGATAGTGAGCCAAATGGAGTTGTTCTCCCACAAGAACCACTCGGCTGATGCTTCTTCAATATGCCCTTCACCAACATGCAGTGTTTCCTTGATTGAATTAGCTCTCACACCAATATTTGCATCTAGAGCCTTTGCATTGAGGACTCTCTGAAAACGGCTGTGGCGCTGAAGTTGCCTGTGAATGTGGAGTTGGTGGCATGTGAAACCCGCATGTGGAGCATTCGTTTGTGTGGGATGATCTACCAGGTTCATTTCAGTCCTAGGCACTCAAAGGGCACTAAGCATAGAGTGTGAAAACTGAGTTTCCTTGACAGCTGCTTGGAAGCCTGATGGTGTGTGAAGTTAGTGAGCCAAATGGAGTTGTTCTCCGATAAGAACCACTCCGCTGATCCTTCTTCAATATGCCCTTCACCAACATGCAGTGTTTCCTTGATTGAATTAGCTCTCACGCCAATATTTGCGTCTAGAGCCTTTGCATTGAGGGCTATCTGAAAACGGCTGTGGCGATGAATTGCCTGAGAATGTGGAGTTGGTGGCATGTGAAACCCGCATGTGGAGCATTCGTTTGTGTGGGATGCTCTACCAGGGTTATTCCTAGATAATGCACTCTAAGGGCACTAAGCATAGAGTGTGAAAACTGAGTTTCCTTGAGAGCTGCTTGGAAGCCTGATGGTGTGTGAAGTTAGTGAGCCAAATGGAGTTGTTCTCCCACAAGAACCACTCGGCTGATCCTTCTTCAATACGCCCTTCACCAACATGCAGTGTTTCCTTGATTGAATTAGCTCTCACACCAATATTTGCGTCTAGAGCCTTTGCATTGAGGGCTATCTGAAAACGGTTGTGGCGCAGAAGTTGCCTGAGAATGTGGAGTTGGTGGCATGTGAAACCCTCATGTGGAGCATTCGTTTGTGTGGGATGCTCACCAAGTTTCATTTAATTCCTAGGCACTCAAAGGGCACTAAGCATAGAGTGTGAAAACTGAGTTTCCTTGAGAGCTGCTTGGAAGCCTGATGGTGTGTGAAGTTAGTGAGCCAAATGGAGTTGTTCTCCCACAAGAACCACTCGGCTGATCCTTCTTCAATATGCCCTTCACCAACATGCAATGTTTCCTTGATTGAATTAGCTCTCACACCAATATTTGAGTCTAGAGCCTTTGCATTGAGGGCTATCTGAAAACGGCTGTGTCGCTGAAGTTGCCTGTGAATGTGGAGTTGGTGGCATGTGAAACCCGCATGTGGAGCATTCGTTTGTGTGGGATGCTCTACCAGGTTCATTCCTAGATAATGCACGCAAAGGGCACTAAGCATAAAGTGTGAAAACTGAGTTTCTTTGAGAGCTGCTTGGAAGCCTGATGGTGTGTGAAGTTAGTGAGCCAAATGGAGTTGTTCTCCCACAAGAACCACTCGGCTGATTCTTCTTCAATATGCCCTTCACCAACATGCAGTGTTTCCTTGATTGAATTAGCTCTCACACCAATATTTGCGTCTAGAGCCTTTGCATTGAGGGCTATCTGAAAACAGCTGTGGCGCTGAAGTTGCCTGAGAATGTGGAGTTGGTGGCATGTGAAACCCGCATGTGGAGCATTCGTTTGTGTGGGATGCTCACAAAGGTTCATTTCAGTCCTAGGAACTCATAGGGCACTAAGCATAGAGTGTGAAAACTGAGTTTCCTTGAGAGCTGCTTGGAAGCCTGATGGTGTGTGAAGTTAGTGAGCCAAATGGAGTTGTTCTCCCACAAGAACCACTCGGCTGATCCTTCTTCAATACGCCCTTCACCAACATGCAGTGTTTCCTTGATTGAATTAGCTCTCACACCAATATTTGCGTCTAGAGCCTTTGCATTGAGGGCTATCTGAAAACGGCTGTGGCGCAGAAGTTGCCTGAGAATGTGGAGTTGGTGGCATTTGAAACCCGCATGTGGAGCATTCGTTTGTGTGGGATGCTCACCAAGTTTCATTTAATTCCTAGGCACTCAAAGGGCACTAAGCATAGAGTGTGAAAACTGAGTTTCCTTGAGAGCTGCTTGGAAGCCTGATGGTGTGTGAAGTTAGTGAGCCAAATGGAGTTGTTCTCCCACAAGAACCACTCGGCTGATCCTTCTTCAATATGCCCTTCACCAACATGCAGTGTTTCCTTGATTGAATTAGCTCTCACACCAATATTTGAGTCTAGAGCCTTTGCATTGAGGGCTATCTGAAAACGGCTGTGGCGCTGAAGTTGCCTGTGAAAGTGGAGTTGGTGGCATGTGAAACCCGCATGTGGAGCATTCGTTTGTGTGGGATGCTCTACCAGGTTCATTCCTAGATAATGCACTCAAAGGGCACTAAGCATAGAGTGTGAAAACTGAGTTTCCTTGAGAGCTGCCTGGAAGCCTGATGGTGTGTGAAGTTAGTGAGCCAAATGGAGTTGTTCTCCCACAAGAACCACTCGGCTAATCCTTCTTCAATATGCCCTTCACCAACATGCAGTGTTTCCTTGATTGAATTAGCTCTCACACCATTATTTGCGTCTAGAACCTTTGCATTGAGGGCTATCTGAAAATGGCTGTGGCGCAGAAGTTGCCTGAGAATGTGGAGTTGGTGGCATGTGAAACCCGCATGTGGAGCATTCGTTTGTGTGGGATGCTCACCAAGCTTCTTTTCAGTCCTAGGCACTCAAAGGGCACTAAGCATAGAGTGTGAAAACTGAGTTTCCTTGAGAGCTGCTTGGAAGCCTGATAGTGTGTGAAGTTAGTGAGCCCAATGGAGTTGTTCTCCCACAAGAACCACTAGGCTGATCCTTCTTCAATATGCCCTTCACCAACATGCATTGTTTCCTTGATTGAATTAGCTCTCACACCAATATTTGCGTCTAGAGCCTATGCATTGAGGGCTATCTGAAAATGGCTGTGACGCTGAAGTTGCCTGTGAATGTGGAGTTGGTGGCATGTGAAACCCGGATGTGGAGCATTCGTTTGTGTGGGATGCTCTACCAGGTTCGTTCCTAGATAATGCTCTCAAAGGGCACTAAGCATAGAGTGTGAAAACTGAGTTTCCTTGAGAGCTGCTTGGAAGCCTGATGGTGTGTGAAGTTAGTGAGCCAAATGGAGTTGTTCTCCCACAAGAACCACTCGGCTGATCCTTCTTCAATATGCCCTTCACCAACATGCAGTGTTTCCTTGATTGAATTAGCTCTCACACCAATATTTGCGTCTAGAGCCTTTGCATTGAGGGCTATCTGAAAACGGCTGTGGCGCTGAAGTTGCCTGGGAATGTGGAGTTGGTGGCATGTGAATCCCGCATGTGGAGCATTCGTTTGTGTGGGATGCTCTACCAGGTTCACTCCTAGATAATGCTCTCAAAGGGCACTAAGCATAGAGTGTGAAAACTGAGTTTCCTTGAGAGCTGCTTG
Source organism: Ochotona princeps (assembly GCF_030435755.1). Lineage (NCBI taxonomy): Eukaryota > Metazoa > Chordata > Mammalia > Lagomorpha > Ochotonidae > Ochotona > Ochotona princeps. The sequence goes on along the minus strand of NW_026700309.1, from coordinate 116,897 downwards.
GAAGCCTGATGGTGTGTGAAGTTAGTGAGCCAAATGGAGTTGTTCTCCCACAAGAACCACTCGGCTGATCCTTCTTCAATATGCCCTTCACCAACATGCAGTGTTTCCTTGATTGAATTAGCTCTCACACCAATATTTGCGTCTAGAGCCTTTGCATTGAGGGCTATCTGAAAACGGCTGTGGCGCTGAAGTTGCCTGTGAAAGTGGAGTTGATGGCATGTGAAACCCGCATGTGGAGCATTCGTTTGTGTGGGATGCTCTACCAGGTTCATTCCTAGATAATGCACTCAAAGGGCACTAAGCATAGAGTGTGAAAACTGAGTTTCCTTGAGAGCTGCCTGGAAGCCTGATGGTGTGTGAAGTTAGTGAGCCAAATGGAGTTGTTCTCCCACAAGAACCACTCGGCTAATCCTTCTTCAATATGCCCTTCACCAACATGCAGTGTTTCCTTGATTGAATTAGCTCTCACACCAATATTTGCGTCTAGAGCCTTTGCATTGAGGGCTATCTGAAAACGGTTGTGGCGCTGAAGTTGCCTGAGAATGTGGAGTTGGTGGCATGTGAAACCCGCATGTGGAGCATTCGTTTGTGTGGGATGCTCTACCAGGTTCACTCATAGATAATGCAGTGAAAGGGCACTAAGCATAGAGTGTGAAAACTGAGTTTCCTTGAGAGCTGCTTGGAAGCCTGATGGTGTGTGAAGTTAGTGAGCCAAATGGAGTTGTTCTCCCACAAGACCCGCTCGGCTGATCCTTCTTCAATATGCCCTTCACCAACATGCAGTGTTTCCTTGATTGAATTAGCTTTCACACCAATATTTGCGTCTAGAGCCTTTGCATTGAGGGCTATCTGAAAACGGCTGTGGCGCTGAAGTTGCCTGTGAATGTGGAGTTGGTGGCATGTGAAACCCGCATGTGGAGCATTCGTTTGTGTGGGCTGCTCTACCAGGTTCATTCCTAGATAATGCACTCAAAGGGCACTAAGCATAGAGTATGAAAACCTGAGTTTCCTTGAGAGCTGCTTGGAAGCCTGATGGTGTGTGAAGTTAGTGAGCCAAATGGAGTTGTTCTCCCACAAGAACCACTCGGATGATCCTTCTTCAATATGCCCTTCACCAACATGCAATGTTTCCTTGATTGAATTGGCTCTCACACCAATATTTGCGTCTAGAGCCTTTGCATTGAGGGCTATCTGAAAACGGCTGTGGCGCTGAAGTTGCCTGTGAATGTGGAGTTGGTGGCATGTGAAACCCGCATGTGGAGCATTCGTTTGTGTGGGATGCTCTACCAGGTTCGTTCCTAGATAATGCACTCAAAAGGCACTAAGCATAGAGTGTGAAAACTGAGTTTCCTTGAGAGCTGCTTGGAAGCCTGATGGTGTGTGAAGTTTGTGAGCCAAATGGAGTTGTTCTCCCACAAGAACCACTTGGCTGATCCTTCTTCAATATGCCCTTCAGCAACATGCAGTGTTTCCTTGATTGAATTAGCTCTCACACCAATATTTGCGTCTAGAGCCTTTGCATTGAGGGCTATCTGAAAATGGCTGTGGCGCTGAAGTTGCCTGTGAATGTGGAGTTGGTGGCATGTGAAACCCGCATGTGGAGCATTCGTTTGTGTGGGATGCTCACCAAGCTTCATTTCAGTCCTAGGCACTCAAAGGGCACTAAGCATAGAGTGTGAAAACTGAGTTTCCTTGAGAGCTGCTTGGAAGCCTGATGGTGTGTGAAGTTAGTGAGCCAAATGGAGTTGTTCTCCCACAAGAACCACTCGGCTGATCCTTCTTCAATATGCCCTTCCCCAACATGCAGTGTTTCCTTGATTGAATTAGCTCTCACACCAATATTTGCGTCTAGAGCCTTTGCATTGAGGGCTATCTGAAAATGGCTGTGGCGCTGAAGTTGCCTGTGAATGTGGAGTTGGTGGCATGTGAAACCCGCATGTGAAGCATTCGTTTGTGTGGGATGCTCGCCAAGCTTCATTTCAGTCCTAGGCACTCAAAAGGCACTAAGCACAGAGTGTGAAACCTGAGTTTCCTTGAGAGCTGCTTGGAAGCCTGATGGTGTGTGAAGTTAGTGAGCCAAATGGAGTTGTTCTCCCACAAGAACCACTCGGCTGATCCTTCTTCAATATGCCCTTCACCAACATGCAGTGTTTCCTTGATTGAATTAGCTCTCACACCAATATTTGCGTCTAGAGCCTTTGCAATGAGGGCTATCTGAAAACGGCTGTGGCGCTGAAGTTGCCTGTGAATGTGGAGTTGGTGGCATGTGAAACCCGCATGTGGAGCATTCTTTTGTGTGGGATGCTCTACCAGGTTCATTCCTAGATAATGAACTCAAAGGGCACTAAGCATAGAGTGTGAAAACTGAGTTTCCTTGAGAGCTGCCTGGAAGCCTGATGGTGTGTGAAGTAAGTGAGCCAAATGGAGTTGTTCTCCCACAAGATCCACTTGGCTGATCCTTCTTCAATATGCCCTTCACCAACATGCAGTGTTTCCTTGATTGAATTAGCTCTCACACCAATATTTGCGTCTAGAGCCTTTACATTGAGGGCTATCTGAAAACGGCTGTGGCGCTGAAGTTGCCTGAGAATGTGGAGTTGGTGGCATGTGAAACCCGCATGTGGAGCATTCGTTTGTGTGGGATGCTCTACCAGGTTCATTCCTAGATAATGAACTGAAAGGGCACTAAGCATAGAGTGTGAAAACTGAGTTTCCTTGAGAGCTGCTTGGAAGCCTGATGGTGTGTGAAGTTAGTGAGCCAAATGGAGTTGTTCTCCCACAAGAACCACTCGGCTGATCCTTCTTCAATATGCCCTTCAGCAACATGCAGTGTTTCCTTGGTTGAATTAGCTCTCACACCAATATTTGCGTCTAGAGCCTTTGCATTGAGGGCTATCTGAAAACGGCTGTGGCGCTGAAGTTGACTGTGAATGTTGAGTTGGTGGCATGTGAAACCCGCATGTGGAGCATTCGTTTGTGTGGGATGCTCTACCAGGTTCATTCCTAGGTAATGCACTCAAAGGGCACTAAGCATAGAGTGTGAAAACTGAGTTTCCTTGAGAGCTGCTTGGAAGCCTGATGGTGTGTGAAGTTAGTGAGCCAAATGGAGTTGTTCTCCCACAAGATCCACTTGGCTGATCCTTCTTCAATATGCCCTTCACCAACATGCAGTGTTTCCTTGATTGAATTAGCTCTCACACCAATATTTGCGTCTAGAGCCTTTGCATTGAGGGCTATCTGAAAACGGCTGTGACGCTGAAGTTGCCTGTGAATGTGGAGTTGGTGGCATGTGAAACCCGCATGTGGAGCATTCGTTTGTGTGGGATGCTCACCAAGATTCATTTCAGTCCTAGGCACTCAAAGGGCACTAAGCATAGAGTGTGAAAACTGAGTTTCCTTGAGAGCTGCTTGGAAGCCTGATGGTGTGTGAAGTTAGTGAGCCAAATGGAGTTGTTCTCCCACAAGAACCACTCGGCTGATCCTTCTTCAATATGTCCTTCAGCAACATGCAGTGTTTCCTTGATTGAATTAGCTCTCACACCAATATTTGCGTCTAAAGCCTTTGCATTGAGGGCTATCTGAAAACGGCTGTGGCGCTGAAGTTGCCTGTGAATGTGGAGTTGGTGGCATGTGAAACCCGCATGTGGAGCATTCGTTTGTGTGGGATGCTCTACCAGGTTCATTCCTAGACAATGCAGTGAGAGGGCACTAAGCATAGAGTGTGAAAACTGAGTTTCCTTGAGAGCTGCTTGGAAGCCTGATGGTGTGTGAAGTTAGTGAGCCAAATGGAGTTGTTCTCCCACAAGAACCACTCGGCTGATCCTTCTTCAATATGCCCTTCACCAACATGCAGTGTTTCCTTGATTGAATTAGCTCTCACAGCAATATTTGCGTCTAGAGCCTTTGCATTGAGGGCTATCTGAAAACGGCTGTGGTGCTGAAGTTTCCTGTGAATGTGGAGTTGGTGGCATGTGAAACCCGCATGTGGAGCATTCGTTTGTGTGGGATGCTCACCAAGCTTCATTTCATTCCTAGGCACTCAAAGGGCACTAAGCATAGAGTGTGAAAACTGAGTTTCCTTGAGAGCTGCTTGGAAGCCTGATAGTGTGTGAAGTTAGCGAGCCAAATGGAGTTGTTCTCCCACAAGAACCACTCGGCTGATCCTTCTTCAATATGCCCTTCACCAACATGCAGTGTTTCCTTGATTGAATTAGCTCTCACACCAATATTTGCATCTAGAGCCTTTGCATTGAGGGCTATCTGAAAACGGCTGTGGCGCTGAATTTGCCTGAGAATGTGGAGTTGGTGGCATGTGAAACCCGCATGTGGAGCATTCGTTTGTGTGGGATGCTCTACCAGGTTCATTCCTAGATAATGAACTCAAAGGGCACTAAGCATAGAGTGTGAAAACTGAGTTTCCTTGAGAGCTGCTTGGAAGCCTGATGGTGTGTGAAGTTAGTGAGCCAAATGGAGTTGTTCTCCCACAAGAACCGCTCGGCTGATCCTTCTTCAATATGCCCTTCACCAACATGCAGTGTTTCCTTGATTGAATTAGCTCTCACACCAATATTTGCGTCTAGAGCCTTTGCATTGAGGGCTATCTGAAAACGGCTGTGGCGCTGAATTTGCCTGTGAATGTGGAGGTGGTGGCATGTGAAACCCGCATGTGGAGCATTCGTTTGTGTGGGATGCTCTACCAGGTTCATTCTTAAATAATGCACTCAAAGGGCACTAAGCATAGAGTGTGAAAACTGAGTTTCCTTGAGAGCTGCTTGGAAGCCTGATGGTGTGTGAAATTAGTGAGCCAAATGGAGTTGTTCTCCCACAAGAACCACTCGGCTGATCCTTCTTCAATATGCCCTTCACCAACATGCAGTGTTTCCTTGATTGAATTAGCTCTCACACCAATATTTGCGTCTAGAGCCTTTGCATTGAGGGTTATCTGAAAACGGCTGTGGCGCTGAAGTTGCCTGTGAATGTGGAGTTGGTGGCATGTGAAACCCGCATGTGGAGCATTCGTTTGTATGGGATGCTCTACCAGGTTCATTCCTAGATAATGCACTCAAAGGGCACTAAGCATAGAGTGTGAAAACTGAGTTTCCTTGAGAGCTGCTTGGAAGCCTGATGGTGTGTGAAGTTAGTGAGCCAAATGGAGTTGTTCTAACACAAGAACCACTCGGCTGATCCTTCTTCAATATGCCCTTCACCAACATGCAGTGTTTCCTTGATTGAATTAGCTCTCACACCAATATTTGCGTCTAGAGCCTTTGCATTGAGGGCTATCTGAAAACGGCTGTGGCGCTGAATTTGCCTGAGAATGTGGAGTTGGTGGCATGTGAAACCCGCATGTGGAGCATTCGTTTGTGTGGGATGTTCTACCAGGTTCACTCCTAGATAATGCACTCAAAGGGCACTAAGCATAGAGTGTGAAAACTGAGTTTCCTTGAGAGCTGCTTGGAAGCCTGATGGTGTGTGAAGTTAGTGAGCCAAATGGAGTTGTTCTCCCACAAGAACCACTCGGCTGATCCTTCTTCAATATGCCCTTCACCAACATGCAGTGTTTCCTTGATTGAATTAGCTCTCACACCAATATTTGCATCTAGAGCCTTTGCATTGAGGGCTATCTGAAAACGGCTGTGGCGTTGAATTTGCCTGAGAATGTGGAGTTGGTGGCATGTGAAACCCGCATGTGGAGCATTCGTTTGTGTGGGATGCTCTACCAGGTTCATTCCTAGATAATGAACTCAAAGGGCACTAAGCATAGAGTGTGAAAACTGAGTTTCCTTGAGAGCTGCTTGGAAGCCTGATGGTGTGTGAAGTTAGTGAGCCAAATGGAGTTGTTCTCCCACAAGATCCACTTGGGTGATGCTTCTTCAATATGCCCTTCACCAACATGCAGTGTTTCCTTGATTGAATTAGCTCTCACACCAATATTTGCGTCTAGAGCCTTTGCATTGAGGGCTATCTGAAAATGGCTGTGGCGCTGAAGTTGCCTGTGAATGTGGAGTTGGTGGCATGTGAAACCCGCATGTGGAGCATTCGTTTGTGTGGGATGCTCTACCAGGTTCATTCCTAGATAATGCACTCTAAGGGCACTAAGCATAGAGTGTGAAAACTGAGTTTCCTTGAGAGCTGCTTGGAAGCCTGATGGTGTGTGAAGTTAGTGAGCCAAATGGAGTTGTTCTCCCACAAGAACCACTCTGCTGATCCTTCTTCAATATGCCCTTCACCAACATGCAGTGTTTCCTTGATTGAATTAGCTCTCACACCAATATTTGCGTCTAGAGCCTTTGCATTGAGGGCTATCTGAAAACGGCTGTTGCGCTGAAGTTGCCTGAGAATGTGGAGTTGGTGGCATGTGAAACCCGCATGTGGAGCATTCGTTTATGTGGGATGCTCTACCAGGTTCATTCCTAGATAATGCACTTAAAGGGCACTAAGCATAGAGTGTGAAAACTGAGTTTCCTTGAGAGCTGCTTGGAAGCCTGATGGTGTGTGAAGTTAGTGAGCCAAATGGAGTTGTTCTCCCACAAGAACCACTCGGCTGATCCTTCTTCAATATGCCCTTCACCAACATGCAGTGTTTCCTTGATTGAATTAGCTCTCACACCAATATTTGCGTCTAGAGCCTTTGCATTGAGGGCTATCTGAAAACGGCTGTGGCGCTGAAGTTGCCTGTGAATGTGGAGTTGGTGGCATTTGAAACCCGCATGTGGAGCATTCGTTTGTATGGGATGCTCTACCAGGTTCATTCCTAGATAATGAACTCAAAGGGCACTAAGCACAGAGTGTGAAAACTGAGTTTCCTTGAGAGCTGCTTGGAAGCCTGATGGTGTGTGAAGTTAGTGAGCCAAATGGAGTTGTTCTCCCACAAGAACCACTCGGCTGATCCTTCTTCAATATGCCCTTCACCAACATGCAGTGTTTCCTTGATTGAATTAGCTCTCACACCAGTATTTGCGTCTAGAGCCTTTGCATTGAGGGCTATCTGAAAACGGCTGTGGCGCTGAATTTGCCTAAGAATGTGGAGTTGGTGGCATGTGAAACCCGCATGTGGAGCATTCGTTTGTGTGGGATGCTCTACCAGGTTCACTCCTAGATAATGCACTCAAAGGGCACTAAGCACAGAGTGTGAAAACTGAGTTTCCTTGAGAGATGCTTGGAAGCCTGATGGTGTGTGAAGTTAGTGAGCCAAATGGAGTTGTTCTCCCTCAAGAACCACTCGGCTTATCCTTCTTCAATATGCTCTTCACCAACATGCAGTGTTTCCTTGATTGAATTAGCTCTCACACCAGTATTTGCGTCTAGAGCCTTTGTATTGAGGGCTATCTGAAAACGGCTGTGGCGCTGAAGTTGCCTGTGAATGTGGAGTTGGTGGCATGTGAAACCCGCATGTGGAGCATTCGTTTGTGTGGGATGCTCTACCAGGTTTTTTCCTAGATAATGCAGTGAAAGGGCACTAAGCATAGAGTGTGAAAACTGAGTTTCCTTGAGAGCTGCTTGGAAGCCTGATGGTGTGTGAAGTTAGTGAGCCAAATGGAGTTGTTCTCCCACAAGAACCACTCGGCTGATCCTTCTTCAATATGCCCTTCACCAACATGCAGTGTTTCCTTGATTGAATTAGCTCTCACAGCAATATTTGCGTCTAGAGCCTTTGCATTGAGGGCTATCTGAAAATGGCTGTGGCGCTGAAGTTGCCTGAGAATGTGGAGTTGGTGGCATGTGAAACCCGCATGTGGAGCATTCGTTTGTGTGGGATGCTCTACCTGGTTCATTCCTAGATAATGCACTTAAAGGGCACTAAGCATAGAGTGCGAAAACTGAGTTTCCTTGAGAGCTGCTTGGAAGCCTGATGGTGTGTGAAGTTAGTGAGCCAAATGGAGTTGTTCTCCCACAAGAACCACTCGGCTGATCCTTCTTCAATATGCCCTTCACCAACATGCAGTGTTTCCTTGATTGAATTAGCTCTCACACCAATATTTGCGTCTAGAGCCTTTGCATTGAGGGCTATCTGAAAACGGCTGTGGCGCTGAAGTTGCCTGTGAATGTGGAGTTGGTGGCATGTAAAACCCGCATGTGCAGCATTCGTTTGTGTGGGATGCTCTACCAGGTTCATTCCTAGATAATGCAGTGAAAGGGCACTAAGCATAGATTGTGAAAACTGAGTTTCCTTGAGAGCTGCTTGGAAGCCTGATGGTGTGTGAAGTTAGTGAGCCAAATGGAGTTGTTCTCCCACAAGAACCACTCGGCTGATCCTTCTTCAATATGCCCTTCACCAACATGCTGTGTTTCCTTGATTGAATTAGCTCTCACACCAATATTTGCGTCTAGAGGCTTTGCATTGAGGGCTATCTGAAAACGGCTGTGGCGCTGAAGTTGCCTGTGAATGTGGAGTTGGTGGCATGTGAAACCCGCATGTGGAGCATTTGTTTGTGTAGGATGCTCTACCAGGTTCATTCCTAGATAAAGCACTTAAAGGGCACTAAGCATAGAGTGTGAAAACTGAGTTTCCTTGAGAGCTGCTTGGAAGCCTGATGGTGTGTGAAGTTAGTGAGCCAAATGGAGTTGTTGTCCCACAAGAACCGCTCGGCTGATCCTTCTTCAATATGCCCTTCACCAACATGCAGTGTTTCCTTGATTGAATTAGCTCTCACACCAATATTTGCGTCTAGAGCCTTTGCATTGAGGGCTATCTGAAAACGGCTGTGGCGCTGAAGTTGCCTGTGAATGTGGAGTTGGTGGCATTTGAAACCCGCATGTGGAGCATTCGTTTGTATGGGATGCTCTACCAGGTTCATTCCTAGATAATGAACTCAAAGGGCACTAAGCACAGAGTGTGAAAACTGAGTTTCCTTGAGAGCTGCTTGGAAGCCTGATGGTGTGTGAAGTTAGTGAGCCAAATGGAGTTGTTCTCCCACAAGAACCACTCGGCTGATCCTTCTTCAATATGCCCTTCACCAACATGCAGTGTTTCCTTGATTGAATTAGCTCTCACACCAGTATTTGCGTCTAGAGCCTTTGCATTGAGGGCTATCTGAAAACGGCTGTGGCGCTGAAGTTGCCTGTGAATGTGGAGTTGGTGGCATGTGAAACCCGCATGTGCAGCATTCGTTTGTGTGGGATGCTCTACCAGGTTCATTCCTAGATAATGCAGTGAAAGGGCACTAAGCATAGATTGTGAAAACTGAGTTTCCTTGAGAGCTGCTTGGAAGCCTGATGGTGTGTGAAGTTAGTGAGCCAAATGGAGTTGTTCTCCCACAAGAACCACTCGGCTGATCCTTCTTCAATATGCCCTTCACCAACATGCTGTGTTTCCTTGATTGAATTAGCTCTCACACCAATATTTGCGTCTAGAGGCTTTGCATTGAGGGCTATCTGAAAACGGCTGTGGCGCTGAAGTTGCCTGTGAATGTGGAGTTGGTGGCATGTGAAACCCGCATGTGGAGCATTCGTTTGTGTAGGATGCTCTACCAGGTTCATTCCTAGATAAAGCACTCAAAGGGCACTAAGCATAGAGTGTGAAAACTGAGTTTCCTTGAGAGCTGCTTGGAAGCCTGATGGTGTGTGAAGTTAGTGAGCCAAATGGAGTTGTTCTCCCACAAGATCCACTTGGGTGATGCTTCTTCAATATGCCCTTCACCAACATGCAGTGTTTCCTTGATTGAATTAGCTCTCACACCAATATTTGCGTCTAGAGCCTTTGCATTGAGGGCTATCTGAAAACGGCTGTGGCGCTGAAGTTGCCTGTGAATGTGGAGTTGGTGGCATGTGAAACCTGCATGTGGAGCATTCGTTTGTGTGGGATGCTCTACCAGGTTCTTTCCTAGACAATGCAGTGAAAGGGCACTAAGCATAGAGTGTGAAAACTGAGTTTCCTTGAGAGCTGCTTGGAAGCCTGATGGTGTGTGAAGTTAGTGAGCCAAATGGAGTTGTTCTCCCACAAGAACCACTCGGCTGATCCTTCTTCAATATGCCCTTCAGCAACATGCAGTGTTTCCTTGATTGAATTAGCTCTCACACCAATATTTGCGTCTAGAGCCTTTGCATTGAGGGCTATCTGAAAACGGCTGTGGCGCTGAAGTTGCCTGAGAATGTGGAGTTGGTGGCATGTGAAACCCGCATGTGGAGCATTCGTTTATGTGGGATGCTCTACCAGGTTCATTCCTAGATAATGCACTTAAAGGGCACTAAGCATAGAGTGTGAAAACTGAGTTTCCTTGAGAGCTGCTTGGAAGCCTGATGGTGTGTGAAGTTAGTGAGCCAAATGGAGTTGTTCTCCCACAAGAACCACTCGGCTGATCCTTCTTCAATATGCCCTTCACCAACATGCAGTGTTTCCTTGATTGAATTAGCTCTCACACCAATATTTGCGTCTAGAGCCTTTGCATTGAGGGCTATCTGAAAACGGCTGTGGCGCTGAAGTTGCCTGTGAATGTGGAGTTGGTGGCATTTGAAACCCGCATGTGGAGCATTCGTTTGTGTGGGATGCTCTACCAGGTTCACTCCTAGATAATGCAGTGAAAGGGCACTAAGCATAGAGTGTGAAAACTGAGTTTCCTTGAGAGCTGCTTGGAAGCCTGATGGCGTGTGAAGTTAGTGAGCCAAATGGAGTTGTTCTCCCACAAGAACCACTCGGCTGATCCTTCTTCAATATGCCCTTCACCAACATGCAGTGTTTCCTTGATTGAATTAGCTCTCACACCAATATTTGCGTCTAGAGCCTTTGCATTGAGGGCTATCTGAAAATGGCTGTGGCGCTGAAGTTGCCTGAGAATGTGGAGTTGGTGGCATGTGAAACCCGCATGTGGAGCATTGGTTTGTGTGGGATGCTCTACCAGGTTCATTCCTAGATAATGAACTCAAAGGGCACTAAGCATAGAGTGTGAAAACTGAGTTTCCTTGAGAGCTGCTTGGAAGCCTGATGGTGTGTGAAGTTAGTGAGCCAAATGGAGTTGTTCTCCCACAAGATCCACTTGGGTGATGCTTCTTCAATATGCCCTTCACCAACATGCAGTGTTTCCTTGATTGAATTAGCTCTCACACCAATATTTGCGTCTAGAGCCTTTGCATTGAGGGCTATCTGAAAACGGCTGTGGCGCTGAAGTTGCCTGTGAATGTGGAGTTGGTGGCATGTGAAACCCGCATGTGGAGCATTCGTTTGTGTGGGATGCTCTACCAGGTTCTTTCCTAGACAATGCAGTGAAAGGGCACTAAGCATAGAGTGTGAAAACTGAGTTTCCTTGAGAGCTGCTTGGAAGCCTGATGGTGTGTGAAGTTAGTGAGCCAAATGGAGTTGTTCTCCCACAAGAACCACTCGGCTGATCCTTCTTCAATATGCCCTTCACCAACATGCAGTGTTTCCTTGATTGAATTAGCTCTCACACCAGTATTTGCGTCTAGAGCCTTTGTATTGAGGGCTATCTGAAAACGGCTGTGGCGCTGAAGTTGCCTGTGAATGTGGAGTTGGTGGCATGTGAAACCCGCATGTGGAGCATTCGTTTGTGTGGGATGCTCTACCAGGTTTTTTCCTAGATAATGCAGTGAAAGGGCACTAAGCATAGAGTGTGAAAACTGAGTTTCCTTGAGAGCTGCTTGGAAGCCTGATGGTGTGTGAAGTTAGTGAGCCAAATGGAGTTGTTCTCCCACAAGAACCACTCGGCTGATCCTTCTTCAATATGCCCTTCACCAACATGCAGTGTTTCCTTGATTGAATTAGCTCTCACAGCAATATTTGCGTCTAGAGCCTTTGCATTGAGGGCTATCTGAAAATGGCTGTGGCGCTGAAGTTGCCTGAGAATGTGGAGTTGGTGGCATGTGAAACCCGCATGTGGAGCATTCGTTTGTGTGGGATGCTCTACCTGGTTCATTCCTAGATAATGCACTTAAAGGGCACTAAGCATAGAGTGCGAAAACTGAGTTTCCTTGAGAGCTGCTTGGAAGCCTGATGGTGTGTGAAGTTAGTGAGCCAAATGGAGTTGTTCTCCCACAAGAACCACTCGGCTGATCCTTCTTCAATATGCCCTTCACCAACATGCAGTGTTTCCTTGATTGAATTAGCTCTCACACCAATATTTGCGTCTAGAGCCTTTGCATTGAGGGCTATCTGAAAACGGCTGTGGCGCTGAAGTTGCCTGTGAATGTGGAGTTGGTGGCATGTAAAACCCGCATGTGCAGCATTCGTTTGTGTGGGATGCTCTACCAGGTTCATTCCTAGATAATGCAGTGAAAGGGCACTAAGCATAGATTGTGAAAACTGAGTTTCCTTGAGAGCTGCTTGGAAGCCTGATGGTGTGTGAAGTTAGTGAGCCAAATGGAGTTGTTCTCCCACAAGAACCACTCGGCTGATCCTTCTTCAATATGCCCTTCACCAACATGCTGTGTTTCCTTGATTGAATTAGCTCTCACACCAATATTTGCGTCTAGAGGCTTTGCATTGAGGGCTATCTGAAAACGGCTGTGGCGCTGAAGTTGCCTGTGAATGTGGAGTTGGTGGCATTTGAAACCCGCATGTGGAGCATTCGTTTGTGTGGGATGCTCTACCAGGTTCATTCCTAGATAATGAACTCAAAGGGCACTAAGCACAGAGTGTGAAAACTGAGTTTCCTTGAGAGCTGCTTGGAAGCCTGATGGTGTGTGAAGTTAGTGAGCCAAATGGAGTTGTTCTCCCACAAGAACCACTCGGCTGATCCTTCTTCAATATGCCCTTCACCAACATGCAGTGTTTCCTTGATTGAATTAGCTCTCACACCAGTATTTGCGTCTAGAGCCTTTGCATTGAGGGCTATCTGAAAACGGCTGTGGCGCTGAAGTTGCCTGTGAATGTGGAGTTGGTGGCATGTGAAACCCGCATGTGCAGCATTCGTTTGTGTGGGATGCTCTACCAGGTTCATTCCTAGATAATGCAGTGAAAGGGCACTAAGCATAGATTGTGAAAACTGAGTTTCCTTGAGAGCTGCTTGGAAGCCTGATGGTGTGTGAAGTTAGTGAGCCAAATGGAGTTGTTCTCCCACAAGAACCACTCGGCTGATCCTTCTTCAATATGCCCTTCACCAACATGCTGTGTTTCCTTGATTGAATTAGCTCTCACACCAATATTTGCGTCTAGAGGCTTTGCATTGAGGGCTATCTGAAAACGGCTGTGGCGCTGAAGTTGCCTGTGAATGTGGAGTTGGTGGCATGTGAAACCCGCATGTGGAGCATTCGTTTGTGTAGGATGCTCTACCAGGTTCATTCCTAGATAAAGCACTCAAAGGGCACTAAGCATAGAGTGTGAAAACTGAGTTTCCTTGAGAGCTGCTTGGAAGCCTGATGGTGTGTGAAGTTAGTGAGCCAAATGGAGTTGTTCTCCCACAAGATCCACTTGGGTGATGCTTCTTCAATATGCCCTTCACCAACATGCAGTGTTTCCTTGATTGAATTAGCTCTCACACCAATATTTGCGTCTAGAGCCTTTGCATTGAGGGCTATCTGAAAACGGCTGTGGCGCTGAAGTTGCCTGTGAATGTGGAGTTGGTGGCATGTGAAACCTGCATGTGGAGCATTCGTTTGTGTGGGATGCTCTACCAGGTTCTTTCCTAGACAATGCAGTGAAAGGGCACTAAGCATAGAGTGTGAAAACTGAGTTTCCTTGAGAGCTGCTTGGAAGCCTGATGGTGTGTGAAGTTAGTGAGCCAAATGGAGTTGTTCTCCCACAAGAACCACTCGGCTGATCCTTCTTCAATATGCCCTTCAGCAACATGCAGTGTTTCCTTGATTGAATTAGCTCTCACACCAATATTTGCGTCTAGAGCCTTTGCATTGAGGGCTATCTGAAAACGGCTGTGGCGCTGAAGTTGCCTGAGAATGTGGAGTTGGTGGCATGTGAAACCCGCATGTGGAGCATTCGTTTATGTGGGATGCTCTACCAGGTTCATTCCTAGATAATGCACTTAAAGGGCACTAAGCATAGAGTGTGAAAACTGAGTTTCCTTGAGAGCTGCTTGGAAGCCTGATGGTGTGTGAAGTTAGTGAGCCAAATGGAGTTGTTCTCCCACAAGAACCACTCGGCTGATCCTTCTTCAATATGCCCTTCACCAACATGCAGTGTTTCCTTGATTGAATTAGCTCTCACACCAATATTTGCGTCTAGAGCCTTTGCATTGAGGGCTATCTGAAAACGGCTGTGGCGCTGAAGTTGCCTGTGAATGTGGAGTTGGTGGCATTTGAAACCCGCATGTGGAGCATTCGTTTGTGTGGGATGCTCTACCAGGTTCACTCCTAGATAATGCAGTGAAAGGGCACTAAGCATAGAGTGTGAAAACTGAGTTTCCTTGAGAGCTGCTTGGAAGCCTGATGGCGTGTGAAGTTAGTGAGCCAAATGGAGTTGTTCTCCCACAAGAACCACTCGGCTGATCCTTCTTCAATATGCCCTTCACCAACATGCAGTGTTTCCTTGATTGAATTAGCTCTCACACCAATATTTGCGTCTAGAGCCTTTGCATTGAGGGCTATCTGAAAATGGCTGTGGCGCTGAAGTTGCCTGAGAATGTGGAGTTGGTGGCATGTGAAACCCGCATGTGGAGCATTGGTTTGTGTGGGATGCTCTACCAGGTTCATTCCTAGATAATGAACTCAAAGGGCACTAAGCATAGAGTGTGAAAACTGAGTTTCCTTGAGAGCTGCTTGGAAGCCTGATGGTGTGTGAAGTTAGTGAGCCAAATGGAGTTGTTCTCCCACAAGATCCACTTGGGTGATGCTTCTTCAATATGCCCTTCACCAACATGCAGTGTTTCCTTGATTGAATTAGCTCTCACACCAATATTTGCGTCTATAGCCTTTGCATTGAGGGCTATCTGAAAACGGCTGTGGCGCTGAAGTTGCCTGTGAATGTGGAGTTGGTGGCATGTGAAACCCGCATGTGGAGCATTCGTTTGTGTGGGATGCTCTACCAGGTTCTTTCCTAGACAATGCAGTGAAAGGGCACTAAGCATAGAGTGTGAAAACTGAGTTTCCTTGAGAGCTGCTTGGAAGCCTGATGGTGTGTGAAGTTAGTGAGCCAAATGGAGTTGTTCTCCCACAAGAACCACTCGGCTGATCCTTCTTCAATATGCCCTTCACCAACATGCAGTGTTTCCTTGATTGAATTAGCTCTCACACCAGTATTTGCGTCTAGAGCCTTTGTATTGAGGGCTATCTGAAAACGGCTGTGGCGCTGAAGTTGCCTGTGAATGTGGAGTTGGTGGCATGTGAAACCCGCATGTGGAGCATTCGTTTGTGTGGGATGCTCTACCAGGTTTTTTCCTAGATAATGCAGTGAAAGGGCACTAAGCATAGAGTGTGAAAACTGAGTTTCCTTGAGAGCTGCTTGGAAGCCTGATGGTGTGTGAAGTTAGTGAGCCAAATGGAGTTGTTCTCCCACAAGAACCACTCGGCTGATCCTTCTTCAATATGCCCTTCACCAACATGCAGTGTTTCCTTGATTGAATTAGCTCTCACAGCAATATTTGCGTCTAGAGCCTTTGCATTGAGGGCTATCTGAAAATGGCTGTGGCGCTGAAGTTGCCTGAGAATGTGGAGTTGGTGGCATGTGAAACCCGCATGTGGAGCATTCGTTTGTGTGGGATGCTCTACCTGGTTCATTCCTAGATAATGCACTTAAAGGGCACTAAGCATAGAGTGCGAAAACTGAGTTTCCTTGAGAGCTGCTTGGAAGCCTGATGGTGTGTGAAGTTAGTGAGCCAAATGGAGTTGTTCTCCCACAAGAACCACTCGGCTGATCCTTCTTCAATATGCCCTTCACCAACATGCAGTGTTTCCTTGATTGAATTAGCTCTCACACCAATATTTGCGTCTAGAGCCTTTGCATTGAGGGCTATCTGAAAACGGCTGTGGCGCTGAAGTTGCCTGTGAATGTGGAGTTGGTGGCATGTAAAACCCGCATGTGCAGCATTCGTTTGTGTGGGATGCTCTACCAGGTTCATTCCTAGATAATGCAGTGAAAGGGCACTAAGCATAGATTGTGAAAACTGAGTTTCCTTGAGAGCTGCTTGGAAGCCTGATGGTGTGTGAAGTTAGTGAGCCAAATGGAGTTGTTCTCCCACAAGAACCACTCGGCTGATCCTTCTTCAATATGCCCTTCACCAACATGCTGTGTTTCCTTGATTGAATTAGCTCTCACACCAATATTTGCGTCTAGAGGCTTTGCATTGAGGGCTATCTGAAAACGGCTGTGGCGCTGAAGTTGCCTGTGAATGTGGAGTTGGTGGCATGTGAAACCCGCATGTGGAGCATTCGTTTGTGTAGGATGCTCTACCAGGTTCATTCCTAGATAAAGCACTTAAAGGGCACTAATCATAGAGTGTGAAAACTGAGTTTCCTTGAGAGCTGCTTGGAAGCCTGATGGTGTGTGAAGTTAGTGAGCCAAATGGAGTTGTTCTCCCACAAGAACCGCTCGGCTGATCCTTCTTCAATATGCCCTTCACCAACATGCAGTGTTTCCTTGATTGAATTAGCTCTCACACCAATATTTGCGTCTAGAGCCTTTGCATTGAGGGTTATCTGAAAACGGCTGTGGCGCTGAAGTTGCCTGTGAATGTGGAGTTGGTGGCATTTGAAACCCGCATGTGGAGCATTCGTTTGTATGGGATGCTCTACCAGGTTCATTCCTAGATAATGAACTCAAAGGGCACTAAGCACAGAGTGTGAAAACTGAGTTTCCTTGAGAGCTGCTTGGAAGCCTGATGGTGTGTGAAGTTAGTGAGCCAAATGGAGTTGTTCTCCCACAAGAACCACTCGGCTGATCCTTCTTCAATATGCCCTTCACCAACATGCAGTGTTTCCTTGATTGAATTAGCTCTCACACCAGTATTTGCGTCTAGAGCCTTTGCATTGAGGGCTATCTGAAAACGGCTGTGGCGCTGAAGTTGCCTGTGAATGTGGAGTTGGTGGCATGTGAAACCCGCATGTGCAGCATTCGTTTGTGTGGGATGCTCTACCAGGTTCATTCCTAGATAATGCAGTGAAAGGGCACTAAGCATAGATTGTGAAAACTGAGTTTCCTTGAGAGCTGCTTGGAAGCCTGATGGTGTGTGAAGTTAGTGAGCCAAATGGAGTTGTTCTCCCACAAGAACCACTCGGCTGATCCTTCTTCAATATGCCCTTCACCAACATGCTGTGTTTCCTTGATTGAATTAGCTCTCACACCAATATTTGCGTCTAGAGGCTTTGCATTGAGGGCTATCTGAAAACGGCTGTGGCGCTGAAGTTGCCTGTGAATGTGGAGTTGGTGGCATGTGAAACCCGCATGTGGAGCATTCGTTTGTGTAGGATGCTCTACCAGGTTCATTCCTAGATAAAGCACTCAAAGGGCACTAAGCATAGAGTGTGAAAACTGAGTTTCCTTGAGAGCTGCTTGGAAGCCTGATGGTGTGTGAAGTTAGTGAGCCAAATGGAGTTGTTCTCCCACAAGATCCACTTGGGTGATGCTTCTTCAATATGCCCTTCACCAACATGCAGTGTTTCCTTGATTGAATTAGCTCTCACACCAATATTTGCGTCTAGAGCCTTTGCATTGAGGGCTATCTGAAAACGGCTGTGGCGCTGAAGTTGCCTGTGAATGTGGAGTTGGTGGCATGTGAAACCTGCATGTGGAGCATTCTTTTGTGTGGGATGCTCTACCAGGTTCTTTCCTAGACAATGCAGTGAAAGGGCACTAAGCATAGAGTGTGAAAACTGAGTTTCCTTGAGAGCTGCTTGGAAGCCTGATGGTGTGTGAAGTTAGTGAGCCAAATGGAGTTGTTCTCCCACAAGAACCACTCGGCTGATCCTTCTTCAATATGCCCTTCAGCAACATGCAGTGTTTCCTTGATTGAATTAGCTCTCACACCAATATTTGCGTCTAGAGCCTTTGCATTGAGGGCTATCTGAAAACGGCTGTGGCGCTGAAGTTGCCTGAGAATGTGGAGTTGGTGGCATGTGAAACCCGCATGTGGAGCATTCGTTTATGTGGGATGCTCTACCAGGTTCATTCCTAGATAATGCACTTAAAGGGCACTAAGCATAGAGTGTGAAAACTGAGTTTCCTTGAGAGCTGCTTGGAAGCCTGATGGTGTGTGAAGTTAGTGAGCCAAATGGAGTTGTTCTCCCACAAGAACCACTCGGCTGATCCTTCTTCAATATGCCCTTCACCAACATGCAGTGTTTCCTTGATTGAATTAGCTCTCACACCAATATTTGCGTCTAGAGCCTTTGCATTGAGGGCTATCTGAAAACGGCTGTGGCGCTGAAGTTGCCTGTGAATGTGGAGTTGGTGGCATTTGAAACCCGCATGTGGAGCATTCGTTTGTGTGGGATGCTCTACCAGGTTCACTCCTAGATAATGCAGTGAAAGGGCACTAAGCATAGAGTGTGAAAACTGAGTTTCCTTGAGAGCTGCTTGGAAGCCTGATGGTGTGTGAAGTTAGTGAGCCAAATGGAGTTGTTCTCCCACAAGAACCACTCGGCTGATCCTTCTTCAATATGCCCTTCACCAACATGCAGTGTTTCCTTGATTGAATTAGCTCTCACACCAATATTTGCGTCTAGAGCCTTTGCATTGAGGGCTATCTGAAAATGGCTGTGGCGCTGAAGTTGCCTGAGAATGTGGAGTTGGTGGCATGTGAAACCCGCATGTGGAGCATTGGTTTGTGTGGGATGCTCTACCAGGTTCATTCCTAGATAATGAACTCAAAGGGCACTAAGCATAGAGTGTGAAAACTGAGTTTCCTTGAGAGCTGCTTGGAAGCCTGATGGTGTGTGAAGTTAGTGAGCCAAATGGAGTTGTTCTCCCACAAGATCCACTTGGGTGATGCTTCTTCAATATGCCCTTCACCAACATGCAGTGTTTCCTTGATTGAATTAGCTCTCACACCAATATTTGCGTCTAGAGCCTTTGCATTGAGGGCTATCTGAAAACGGCTGTGGCGCTGAAGTTGCCTGTGAATGTGGAGTTGGTGGCATGTGAAACCCGCATGTGGAGCATTCGTTTGTGTGGGATGCTCTACCAGGTTCTTTCCTAGACAATGCAGTGAAAGGGCACTAAGCATAGAGTGTGAAAACTGAGTTTCCTTGAGAGCTGCTTGGAAGCCTGATGGTGTGTGAAGTTAGTGAGCCAAATGGAGTTGTTCTCCCACAAGAACCACTCGGCTGATCCTTCTTCAATATGCCCTTCACCAACATGCTGTGTTTCCTTGATTGAATTAGCTCTCACACCAATATTTGCGTCTAGAGGCTTTGCATTGAGGGCTATCTGAAAACGGCTGTGGCGCTGAAGTTGCCTGAGAATGTGGAGTTGGTGGCATGTGAAACCCGCATGTGGAGCATTCGTTTATGTGGGATGCTCTACCAGGTTCATTCCTAGATAATGCACTTAAAGGGCACTAAGCATAGAGTGTGAAAACTGAGTTTCCTTGAGAGCTGCTTGGAAGCCTGATGGTGTGTGAAGTTAGTGAGCCAAATGGAGTTGTTCTCCCACAAGAACCACTCGGCTGATCCTTCTTCAATATGCCCTTCACCAACATGCAGTGTTTCCTTGATTGAATTAGCTCTCACACCAATATTTGCGTCTAGAGCCTTTGCATTGAGGGCTATCTGAAAACGGCTGTGGCGCTGAAGTTGCCTGTGAATGTGGAGTTGGTGGCATTTGAAACCCGCATGTGGAGCATTCGTTTGTGTGGGATGCTCTACCAGGTTCACTCCTAGATAATGCAGTGAAAGGGCACTAAGCATAGAGTGTGAAAAC
Source organism: Ochotona princeps (assembly GCF_030435755.1). Taxonomy (NCBI): domain Eukaryota; kingdom Metazoa; phylum Chordata; class Mammalia; order Lagomorpha; family Ochotonidae; genus Ochotona; species Ochotona princeps. The sequence continues at coordinate 97,141 of NW_026700309.1, read as the reverse complement.
TGAGTTTCCTTGAGAGCTGCTTGGAAGCCTGATGGTGTGTGAAGTTAGTGAGCCAAATGGAGTTGTTCTCCCACAAGAACCACTCGGCTGATCCTTCTTCAATATGCCCTTCACCAACATGCAGTGTTTCCTTGATTGAATTAGCTCTCACACCAATATTTGCGTCTAGAGCCTTTGCATTGAGGGCTATCTGAAAATGGCTGTGGCGCTGAAGTTGCCTGAGAATGTGGAGTTGGTGGCATGTGAAACCCGCATGTGGAGCATTGGTTTGTGTGGGATGCTCTACCAGGTTCATTCCTAGATAATGAACTCAAAGGGCACTAAGCATAGAGTGTGAAAACTGAGTTTCCTTGAGAGCTGCTTGGAAGCCTGATGGTGTGTGAAGTTAGTGAGCCAAATGGAGTTGTTCTCCCACAAGATCCACTTGGGTGATGCTTCTTCAATATGCCCTTCACCAACATGCAGTGTTTCCTTGATTGAATTAGCTCTCACACCAATATTTGCGTCTAGAGCCTTTGCATTGAGGGCTATCTGAAAACGGCTGTGGCGCTGAAGTTGCCTCAGAATGTGGAGTTGGTGGCATGTGAAACCCGCATGTGGAGCATTCGTTTGTGTGGGATGCTCTACCAGGTTCTTTCCTAGACAATGCAGTGAAAGGGCACTAAGCATAGAGTGTGAAAACTGAGTTTCCTTGAGAGCTGCTTGGAAGCCTGATGGTGTGTGAAGTTAGTGAGCCAAATGGAGTTGTTCTCCCACAAGAACCACTCGGCTGATCCTTCTTCAATATGCCCTTCACCAACATGCAGTGTTTCCTTGATTGAATTAGCTCTCACACCAATATTTGCGTCTAGAGCCTTTGCATTGAGGGCTATCTGAAAACGGCTGTGGCGCTGAAGTTGCCTGAGAATGTGGAGTTGGTGGCATGTGAAACCCGCATGTGGAGCATTCGTTTGTGTGGGATGCTCTACCAGGTTCATTCCTAGATAATGCACTTAAAGGGCACTAAGCATAGAGTGTGAAAACTGAGTTTCCTTGAGAGCTGCTTGGAAGCCTGATGGTGTGTGAAGTTAGTGAGCCAAATGGAGTTGTTCTCCCACAAGAACCACTCGGCTGATCCTTCTTCAATATGCCCTTCACCAACATGCAGTGTTTCCTTGATTGAATTAGCTCTCACACCAATATTTGCGTCTAGAGCCTTTGCATTGAGGGCTATCTGAAAACGGCTGTGGCGCTGAAGTTGCCTGAGAATGTGGAGTTGGTGGCATTTGAAACCCGCATGTGGAGCATTCGTTTGTGTGGGATGCTCTACCAGGTTCACTCCTAGATAATGCAGTGAAAGGGCACTAAGCATAGAGTGTGAAAACTGAGTTTCCTTGAGAGCTGCTTGGAAGCCTGATGGTGTGTGAAGTTAGTGAGCCAAATGGAGTTGTTCTCCCACAAGAACCACTCGGCTGATCCTTCTTCAATATGCCCTTCACCAACATGCAGTGTTTCCTTGATTGAATTAGCTCTCACACCAATATTTGCGTCTAGAGCCTTTGCATTGAGGGCTATCTGAAAATGGCTGTGGCGCTGAAGTTGCCTGAGAATGTGGAGTTGGTGGCATGTGAAACCCGCATGTGGAGCATTGGTTTGTGTGGGATGCTCTACCAGGTTCATTCCTAGATAATGAACTCAAAGGGCACTAAGCATAGAGTGTGAAAACTGAGTTTCCTTGAGAGCTGCTTGGAAGCCTGATGGTGTGTGAAGTTAGTGAGCCAAATGGAGTTGTTCTCCCACAAGATCCACTTGGGTGATGCTTCTTCAATATGCCCTTCACCAACATGCAGTGTTTCCTTGATTGAATTAGCTCTCACACCAATATTTGCGTCTAGAGCCTTTGCATTGAGGGCTATCTGAAAACGGCTGTGGCGCTGAAGTTGCCTGTGAATGTGGAGTTGGTGGCATGTGAAACCCGCATGTGGAGCATTCGTTTGGGTGGGATGCTCTACCAGGTTCTTTCCTAGACAATGCAGTGAAAGGGCACTAAGCATAGAGTGTGAAAACTGAGTTTCCTTGAGAGCTGCTTGGAAGCCTGATGGTGTGTGAAGTTAGTGAGCCAAATGGAGTTGTTCTCCCACAAGAACCACTCGGCTGATCCTTCTTCAATATGCCCTTCACCAACATGCAGTGTTTCCTTGATTGAATTAGCTCTCACACCAATATTTGCGTCTAGAGCCTTTGCATTGAGGGCTATCTGAAAACGGCTGTGGCGCTGAAGTTGCCTGAGAATGTGGAGTTGGTGGCATGTGAAACCCGCATGTGGAGCATTCGTTTGTGTGGGATGCTCTACCAGGTTCATTCCTAGATAATGCACTTAAAGGGCACTAAGCATAGAGTGTGAAAACTGAGTTTCCTTGAGAGCTGCTTGGAAGCCTGATGGTGTGTGAAGTTAGTGAGCCAAATGGAGTTGTTCTCCCACAAGAACCACTCTGCTGATCCTTCTTCAATATGCCCTTCAGCAACATGCAGTGTTTCCTTGATTGAATTAGCTCTCACACCAATATTTGCGTCTAGAGCCTTTGCATTGAGGGCTATCTGAAAACGGCTGTGGCGCTGAAGTTGCCTGTGAATGTGGAGTTGGTGGCATTTGAAACCCGCATGTGGAGCATTCGTTTGTGTGGGATGCTCTACCAGGTTCACTCCTAGATAATGCAGTGAAAGGGCACTAAGCATAGAGTGTGAAAACTGAGTTTCCTTGAGAGCTGCTTGGAAGCCTGATGGTGTGTGAAGTTAGTGAGCCAAATGGAGTTGTTCTCCCACAAGAACCACTTGGCTGATCCTTCTTCAATATGCCCTTCACCAACATGCAGTGTTTCCTTGATTGAATTAGCTCTCACACCAATATTTGCGTCTAGAGCCTTTGCATTGAGGGCTATCTGAAAATGGCTGTGGCGCTGAAGTTGCCTGTGAATGTGGAGTTGGTGGCATGTGAAACCCGCATGTGGAGCATTCGTTTGTGTGGGATGCTCTACAAGGTTCATTCCTAGATAATGCACTTAAAGGGCACTAAGCATAGAGTGTGAAAACTGAGTTTCCTTGAGAGCTGCTTGGAAGCCTGATGGTGTGTGAAGTTAGTGAGCCAAATGGAGTTGTTCTCCCACAAGAACCGCTCGGCTGATCCTTCTTCAATATGCCCTTCACCAACATGCAGTGTTTCCTTGATTGAATTAGCTCTCACACCAATATTTGCGTCTAGAGCCTTTGCATTGAGGGTTATCTGAAAACGGCTGTGGCGCTGAAGTTGCCTGTGAATGTGGAGTTGGTGGCATTTGAAACCCGCATGTGGAGCATTCGTTTGTATGGGATGCTCTACCAGGTTCTTTCCTAGACAATGCAGTGAAAGGGCACTAAGCACAGAGTGTGAAAACTGAGTTTCCTTGAGAGCTGCTTGGAAGCCTGATGGTGTGTGAAGTTAGTGAGCCAAATGGAGTTGTTCTCCCACAAGATCCACTTGGCTGATCCTTCTTCAATATGCCCTTCACCAACATGCAGTGTTTCCTTGATTGAATTAGCTCTCACACCAGTATTTGCGTCTAGAGCCTTTGCATTGAGGGCTATCTGAAAACGGCTGTGGCGCTGAATTTGCCTAAGAATGTGGAGTTGGTGGCATGTGAAACCCGCATGTGGAGCATTCGTTTGTGTGGGATGCTCTACCAGGTTCACTCCTAGATAATGCACTCAAAGGGCACTAAGCACAGAGTGTGAAAACTGAGTTTCCTTGAGAGATGCTTGGAAGCCTGATGGTGTGTGAAGTTAGTGAGCCAAATGGAGTTGTTCTCCCTCAAGAACCACTCGGCTGATCCTTCTTCAATATGCTCTTCACCAACATGCAGTGTTTCCTTGATTGAATTAGCTCTCACACCAATATTTGCGTCTAGAGCCTTTGCATTGAGGGCTATCTGAAAACGGCTGTGGCGCTGAAGTTGCCTGTGAATGTGGAGTTGGTGGCATGTGAAACCCGCATGTGGAGCATTCGTTTGTGTGGGATGCTCTACCAGGTTCTTTCCTAGACAATGCAGTGAAAGGGCACTAAGCATAGAGTGTGAAAACTGAGTTTCCTTGAGAGCTGCTTGGAAGCCTGATGGTGTGTGAAGTTAGTGAGCCAAATGGAGTTGTTCTCCCACAAGAACCACTCGGCTGATCCTTCTTCAATATGCCCTTCACCAACATGCTGTGTTTCCTTGATTGAATTAGCTCTCACACCAATATTTGCGTCTAGAGGCTTTGCATTGAGGGCTATCTGAAAACGGCTGTGGCGCTGAAGTTGCCTGTGAATGTGGAGTTGGTGGCATGTGAAACCCGCATGTGGAGCATTCGTTTGTGTAGGATGCTCTACCAGGTTCATTCCTAGATAAAGCACTCAAAGGGCACTAAGCATAGAGTGTGAAAACTGAGTTTCCTTGAGAGCTGCTTGGAAGCCTGATGGTGTGTGAAGTTAGTGAGCCAAATGGAGTTGTTCTCCCACAAGATCCACTTGGGTGATGCTTCTTCAATATGCCCTTCACCAACATGCAGTGTTTCCTTGATTGAATTAGCTCTCACACCAATATTTGCGTCTAGAGCCTTTGCATTGAGGGCTATCTGAAAACGGCTGTGGCGCTGAAGTTGCCTGTGAATGTGGAGTTGGTGGCATGTGAAACCTGCATGTGGAGCATTCGTTTGTGTGGGATGCTCTACCAGGTTCTTTCCTAGACAATGCAGTGAAAGGGCACTAAGCATAGAGTGTGAAAACTGAGTTTCCTTGAGAGCTGCTTGGAAGCCTGATGGTGTGTGAAGTTAGTGAGCCAAATGGAGTTGTTCTCCCACAAGAACCACTCGGCTGATCCTTCTTCAATATGCCCTTCAGCAACATGCAGTGTTTCCTTGATTGAATTAGCTCTCACACCAATATTTGCGTCTAGAGCCTTTGCATTGAGGGCTATCTGAAAACGGCTGTGGCGCTGAAGTTGCCTGAGAATGTGGAGTTGGTGGCATGTGAAACCCGCATGTGGAGCATTCGTTTATGTGGGATGCTCTACCAGGTTCATTCCTAGATAATGCACTTAAAGGGCACTAAGCATAGAGTGTGAAAACTGAGTTTCCTTGAGAGCTGCTTGGAAGCCTGATGGTGTGTGAAGTTAGTGAGCCAAATGGAGTTGTTCTCCCACAAGAACCACTCGGCTGATCCTTCTTCAATATGCCCTTCACCAACATGCAGTGTTTCCTTGATTGAATTAGCTCTCACACCAATATTTGCGTCTAGAGCCTTTGCATTGAGGGCTATCTGAAAACGGCTGTGGCGCTGAAGTTGCCTGTGAATGTGGAGTTGGTGGCATTTGAAACCCGCATGTGGAGCATTCGTTTGTGTGGGATGCTCTACCAGGTTCACTCCTAGATAATGCAGTGAAAGGGCACTAAGCATAGAGTGTGAAAACTGAGTTTCCTTGAGAGCTGCTTGGAAGCCTGATGGTGTGTGAAGTTAGTGAGCCAAATGGAGTTGTTCTCCCACAAGAACCACTCGGCTGATCCTTCTTCAATATGCCCTTCACCAACATGCAGTGTTTCCTTGATTGAATTAGCTCTCACACCAATATTTGCGTCTAGAGCCTTTGCATTGAGGGCTATCTGAAAATGGCTGTGGCGCTGAAGTTGCCTGAGAATGTGGAGTTGGTGGCATGTGAAACCCGCATGTGGAGCATTGGTTTGTGTGGGATGCTCTACCAGGTTCATTCCTAGATAATGAACTCAAAGGGCACTAAGCATAGAGTGTGAAAACTGAGTTTCCTTGAGAGCTGCTTGGAAGCCTGATGGTGTGTGAAGTTAGTGAGCCAAATGGAGTTGTTCTCCCACAAGATCCACTTGGGTGATGCTTCTTCAATATGCCCTTCACCAACATGCAGTGTTTCCTTGATTGAATTAGCTCTCACACCAATATTTGCGTCTAGAGCCTTTGCATTGAGGGCTATCTGAAAACGGCTGTGGCGCTGAAGTTGCCTGTGAATGTGGAGTTGGTGGCATGTGAAACCGCATGTGGAGCATTCGTTTGTGTGGGATGCTCTACCAGGTTCTTTCCTAGACAATGCAGTGAAAGGGCACTAAGCATAGAGTGTGAAAACTGAGTTTCCTTGAGAGCTGCTTGGAAGCCTGATGGTGTGTGAAGTTAGTGAGCCAAATGGAGTTGTTCTCCCACAAGAACCACTCGGCTGATCCTTCTTCAATATGCCCTTCACCAACATGCAGTGTTTCCTTGATTGAATTAGCTCTCACACCAATATTTGCGTCTAGAGCCTTTGCATTGAGGGCTATCTGAAAACGGCTGTGGCGCTGAAGTTGCCTGAGAATGTGGAGTTGGTGGCATGTGAAACCCGCATGTGGAGCATTCGTTTGTGTGGGATGCTCTACCAGGTTCATTCCTAGATAATGCACTTAAAGGGCACTAAGCATAGAGTGTGAAAACTGAGTTTCCTTGAGAGCTGCTTGGAAGCCTGATGGTGTGTGAAGTTAGTGAGCCAAATGGAGTTGTTCTCCCACAAGAACCACTCGGCTGATCCTTCTTCAATATGCCCTTCACCAACATGCAGTGTTTCCTTGATTGAATTAGCTCTCACACCAATATTTGCGTCTAGAGCCTTTGCATTGAGGGCTATCTGAAAACGGCTGTGGCGCTGAAGTTGCCTGAGAATGTGGAGTTGGTGGCATTTGAAACCCGCATGTGGAGCATTCGTTTGTGTGGGATGCTCTACCAGGTTCACTCCTAGATAATGCAGTGAAAGGGCACTAAGCATAGAGTGTGAAAACTGAGTTTCCTTGAGAGCTGCTTGGAAGCCTGATGGTGTGTGAAGTTAGTGAGCCAAATGGAGTTGTTCTCCCACAAGAACCACTCGGCTGATCCTTCTTCAATATGCCCTTCACCAACATGCAGTGTTTCCTTGATTGAATTAGCTCTCACACCAATATTTGCGTCTAGAGCCTTTGCATTGAGGGCTATCTGAAAATGGCTGTGGCGCTGAAGTTGCCTGAGAATGTGGAGTTGGTGGCATGTGTGTAGTATGTGTGAAACCCGCATGTGGAGCATTGGTTTGTGTGGGATGCTCTACCAGGTTCATTCCTAGATAATGAACTCAAAGGGCACTAAGCATAGAGTGTGAAAACTGAGTTTCCTTGAGAGCTGCTTGGAAGCCTGATGGTGTGTGAAGTTAGTGAGCCAAATGGAGTTGTTCTCCCACAAGATCCACTTGGGTGATGCTTCTTCAATATGCCCTTCACCAACATGCAGTGTTTCCTTGATTGAATTAGCTCTCACACCAATATTTGCGTCTAGAGCCTTTGCATTGAGGGCTATCTGAAAACGGCTGTGGCGCTGAAGTTGCCTGTGAATGTGGAGTTGGTGGCATGTGAAACCCGCATGTGGAGCATTCGTTTGGGTGGGATGCTCTACCAGGTTCTTTCCTAGACAATGCAGTGAAAGGGCACTAAGCATAGAGTGTGAAAACTGAGTTTCCTTGAGAGCTGCTTGGAAGCCTGATGGTGTGTGAAGTTAGTGAGCCAAATGGAGTTGTTCTCCCACAAGAACCACTCGGCTGATCCTTCTTCAATATGCCCTTCACCAACATGCAGTGTTTCCTTGATTGAATTAGCTCTCACACCAATATTTGCGTCTAGAGCCTTTGCATTGAGGGCTATCTGAAAACGGCTGTGGCGCTGAAGTTGCCTGAGAATGTGGAGTTGGTGGCATGTGAAACCCGCATGTGGAGCATTCGTTTGTGTGGGATGCTCTACCAGGTTCATTCCTAGATAATGCACTTAAAGGGCACTAAGCATAGAGTGTGAAAACTGAGTTTCCTTGAGAGCTGCTTGGAAGCCTGATGGTGTGTGAAGTTAGTGAGCCAAATGGAGTTGTTCTCCCACAAGAACCACTCTGCTGATCCTTCTTCAATATGCCCTTCAGCAACATGCAGTGTTTCCTTGATTGAATTAGCTCTCACACCAATATTTGCGTCTAGAGCCTTTGCATTGAGGGCTATCTGAAAACGGCTGTGGCGCTGAAGTTGCCTGTGAATGTGGAGTTGGTGGCATTTGAAACCCGCATGTGGAGCATTCGTTTGTGTGGGATGCTCTACCAGGTTCACTCCTAGATAATGCAGTGAAAGGGCACTAAGCATAGAGTGTGAAAACTGAGTTTCCTTGAGAGCTGCTTGGAAGCCTGATGGTGTGTGAAGTTAGTGAGCCAAATGGAGTTGTTCTCCCACAAGAACCACTTGGCTGATCCTTCTTCAATATGCCCTTCACCAACATGCAGTGTTTCCTTGATTGAATTAGCTCTCACACCAATATTTGCGTCTAGAGCCTTTGCATTGAGGGCTATCTGAAAATGGCTGTGGCGCTGAAGTTGCCTGTGAATGTGGAGTTGGTGGCATGTGAAACCCGCATGTGGAGCATTCGTTTGTGTGGGATGCTCTACAAGGTTCATTCCTAGATAATGCACTTAAAGGGCACTAAGCATAGAGTGTGAAAACTGAGTTTCCTTGAGAGCTGCTTGGAAGCCTGATGGTGTGTGAAGTTAGTGAGCCAAATGGAGTTGTTCTCCCACAAGAACCGCTCGGCTGATCCTTCTTCAATATGCCCTTCACCAACATGCAGTGTTTCCTTGATTGAATTAGCTCTCACACCAATATTTGCGTCTAGAGCCTTTGCATTGAGGGTTATCTGAAAACGGCTGTGGCGCTGAAGTTGCCTGTGAATGTGGAGTTGGTGGCATTTGAAACCCGCATGTGGAGCATTCGTTTGTATGGGATGCTCTACCAGGTTCTTTCCTAGACAATGCAGTGAAAGGGCACTAAGCACAGAGTGTGAAAACTGAGTTTCCTTGAGAGCTGCTTGGAAGCCTGATGGTGTGTGAAGTTAGTGAGCCAAATGGAGTTGTTCTCCCACAAGATCCACTTGGCTGATCCTTCTTCAATATGCCCTTCACCAACATGCAGTGTTTCCTTGATTGAATTAGCTCTCACACCAGTATTTGCGTCTAGAGCCTTTGCATTGAGGGCTATCTGAAAACGGCTGTGGCGCTGAATTTGCCTAAGAATGTGGAGTTGGTGGCATGTGAAACCCGCATGTGGAGCATTCGTTTGTGTGGGATGCTCTACCAGGTTCACTCCTAGATAATGCACTCAAAGGGCACTAAGCACAGAGTGTGAAAACTGAGTTTCCTTGAGAGATGCTTGGAAGCCTGATGGTGTGTGAAGTTAGTGAGCCAAATGGAGTTGTTCTCCCTCAAGAACCACTCGGCTGATCCTTCTTCAATATGCTCTTCACCAACATGCAGTGTTTCCTTGATTGAATTAGCTCTCACACCAGTATTTGCGTCTAGAGCCTTTGTATTGAGGGCTATCTGAAAACGGCTGTGGCGCTGAAGTTGCCTGTGAATGTGGAGTTGGTGGCATGTGAAACCCGCATGTGGAGCATTCGTTTGTGTGGGATGCTCTACCAGGTTTTTTCCTAGATAATGCAGTGAAAGGGCACTAAGCATAGAGTGTGAAAACTGAGTTTCCTTGAGAGCTGCTTGGAAGCCTGATGGTGTGTGAAGTTAGTGAGCCAAATGGAGTTGTTCTCCCACAAGAACCACTCGGCTGATCCTTCTTCAATATGCCCTTCACCAACATGCTGTGTTTCCTTGATTGAATTAGCTCTCACACCAATATTTGCGTCTAGAGGCTTTGCATTGAGGGCTATCTGAAAACGGCTGTGGCGCTGAAGTTGCCTGTGAATGTGGAGTTGGTGGCATGTGAAACCCGCATGTGGAGCATTCGTTTGTGTAGGATGCTCTACCAGGTTCATTCCTAGATAAAGCACTCAAAGGGCACTAAGCATAGAGTGTGAAAACTGAGTTTCCTTGAGAGCTGCTTGGAAGCCTGATGGTGTGTGACGTTAGTGAGCCAAATGGAGTTGTTCTCCCACAAGAACCACTCGGCTGATCCTTCTTCAATATGCCCTTCACCAACATGCAGTGTTTCCTTGATTGAATTAGCTCTCACACCAATATTTGCGTCTAGAGCCTTTGCATTGAGGGCTATCTGAAAACGGCTGTGGCGCTGAAGTTGCCTGTGAATGTGGAGTTGGTGGCATGTGAAACCTGCATGTGGAGCATTCGTTTGTGTGGGATGCTCTACCAGGTTCTTTCCTAGACAATGCAGTGAAAGGGCACTAAGCATAGAGTGTGAAAACTGAGTTTCCTTGAGAGCTGCTTGGAAGCCTGATGGTGTGTGAAGTTAGTGAGCCAAATGGAGTTGTTCTCCCACAAGAACCACTCGGCTGATCCTTCTTCAATATGCCCTTCAGCAACATGCAGTGTTTCCTTGATTGAATTAGCTCTCACACCAATATTTGCGTCTAGAGCCTTTGCATTGAGGGCTATCTGAAAACGGCTGTGGCGCTGAAGTTGCCTGAGAATGTGGAGTTGGTGGCATGTGAAACCCGCATGTGGAGCATTCGTTTATGTGGGATGCTCTACCAGGTTCATTCCTAGATAATGCACTTAAAGGGCACTAAGCATAGAGTGTGAAAACTGAGTTTCCTTGAGAGCTGCTTGGAAGCCTGATGGTGTGTGAAGTTAGTGAGCCAAATGGAGTTGTTCTCCCACAAGAACCACTCGGCTGATCCTTCTTCAATATGCCCTTCACCAACATGCAGTGTTTCCTTGATTGAATTAGCTCTCACACCAATATTTGCGTCTAGAGCCTTTGCATTGAGGGATATCTGAAAACGGCTGTGGCGCTGAAGTTGCCTGTGAATGTGGAGTTGGTGGCATGTGAAACCCGCATGTGGAGCATTCGTTTGTGTGGGATGCTCTAACAGGTTCATTCCAGATAATGCACTCAAAGGGCACTAAGCATAGATTGTGAAAACTGAGTTTCCTTGAGAGCTGCTTGGAAGCCTGATGGTGTGTGAAGTTAGTGAGCCAAATGGAGTTGTTCTCCCACAAGAACCACTCTGCTGATCCTTCTTCAATATGCCCTTCAGCAACATGCAGTGTTTCCTTGATTGAATTAGCTCTCACACCAGTATTTGCGTCTAGAGCCTTTGCATTGAGGGCTATCTGAAAAACGGCTGTGGCGCTGAAGTTGCCTGTGAATGTGGAGTTGGTGGCATGTGAAACCCGCATGTGGAGCATTCGTTTGTGTGGGATGCTCTACCAGGTTCATTCCTAGATAATGAACTCAAAGGGCACTAAGCATAGAGTGTGAAAACTGAGTTTCCTTTAGAGCTGCTTAGAAGCCTGATGGTGTGTGAAGTTAGTGAGCAAAATGGAGTTGTTCTCCCACAAGATCCACTTGGCTGATCCTTCTTCAATATGCCCTTCAGCAACATGCAGTGTTTCCTTGATTGAATTAGCTCACACACCAATATTTGCGTCTAGAGCCTTTGCATTGAGGGCTATCTGAAAACTGCTGTGGCGCTGAAGTTGCCTGTGAATGTGGAGTTGGTGGCATTTGAAACCCGCATGTGGAGCATTCGTTTGTATGGGATGCTCTACCAGGTTCATTCCTAGATAATGAACTCAAAGGGCACTAAGCACAGAGTGTGAAAACTGAGTTTCCTTGAGAGCTGCTTGGAAGCCTGATGGTGTGTGAAGTTAGTGAGCCAAATGGAGTTGTTCTCCCACAAGAACCACTCGGCTGATCCTTCTTCAATATGCCCTTCACCAACATGCAGTGTTTCCTTGATTGAATTAGCTCTCACACCAGTATTTGCGTCTAGAGCCTTTGCATTGAGGGCTATCTGAAAACGGCTGTGGCGCTGAAGTTGCCTGTGAATGTGGAGTTGGTGGCATGTGAAACCCGCATGTGCAGCATTCGTTTGTGTGGGATGCTCTACCAGGTTCATTCCTAGATAATGCAGTGAAAGGGCACTAAGCATAGATTGTGAAAACTGAGTTTCCTTGAGAGCTGCTTGGAAGCCTGATGGTGTGTGAAGTTAGTGAGCCAAATGGAGTTGTTCTCCCACAAGAACCACTCGGCTGATCCTTCTTCAATATGCCCTTCACCAACATGCTGTGTTTCCTTGATTGAATTAGCTCTCACACCAATATTTGCGTCTAGAGGCTTTGCATTGAGGGCTATCTGAAAACGGCTGTGGCGCTGAAGTTGCCTGTGAATGTGGAGTTGGTGGCATGTGAAACCCGCATGTGGAGCATTCGTTTGTGTAGGATGCTCTACCAGGTTCATTCCTAGATAAAGCACTCAAAGGGCACTAAGCATAGAGTGTGAAAACTGAGTTTCCTTGAGAGCTGCTTGGAAGCCTGATGGTGTGTGAAGTTAGTGAGCCAAATGGAGTTGTTCTCCCACAAGATCCACTTGGGTGATGCTTCTTCAATATGCCCTTCACCAACATGCAGTGTTTCCTTGATTGAATTAGCTCTCACACCAATATTTGCGTCTAGAGCCTTTGCATTGAGGGCTATCTGAAAACGGCTGTGGCGCTGAAGTTGCCTGTGAATGTGGAGTTGGTGGCATGTGAAACCTGCATGTGGAGCATTCTTTTGTGTGGGATGCTCTACCAGGTTCTTTCCTAGACAATGCAGTGAAAGGGCACTAAGCATAGAGTGTGAAAACTGAGTTTCCTTGAGAGCTGCTTGGAAGCCTGATGGTGTGTGAAGTTAGTGAGCCAAATGGAGTTGTTCTCCCACAAGAACCACTCGGCTGATCCTTCTTCAATATGCCCTTCAGCAACATGCAGTGTTTCCTTGATTGAATTAGCTCTCACACCAATATTTGCGTCTAGAGCCTTTGCATTGAGGGCTATCTGAAAACGGCTGTGGCGCTGAAGTTGCCTGAGAATGTGGAGTTGGTGGCATGTGAAACCCGCATGTGGAGCATTCGTTTATGTGGGATGCTCTACCAGGTTCATTCCTAGATAATGCACTTAAAGGGCACTAAGCATAGAGTGTGAAAACTGAGTTTCCTTGAGAGCTGCTTGGAAGCCTGATGGTGTGTGAAGTTAGTGAGCCAAATGGAGTTGTTCTCCCACAAGAACCACTCGGCTGATCCTTCTTCAATATGCCCTTCACCAACATGCAGTGTTTCCTTGATTGAATTAGCTCTCACACCAATATTTGCGTCTAGAGCCTTTGCATTGAGGGCTATCTGAAAACGGCTGTGGCGCTGAAGTTGCCTGTGAATGTGGAGTTGGTGGCATGTGAAACCCGCATGTGGAGCATTCGTTTGTGTGGGATGCTCTACCAGGTTCACTCCTAGATAATGCAGTGAAAGGGCACTAAGCATAGAGTGTGAAAACTGAGTTTCCTTGAGAGCTGCTTGGAAGCCTGATGGTGTGTGAAGTTAGTGAGCCAAATGGAGTTGTTCTCCCACAAGAACCACTCGGCTGATCCTTCTTCAATATGCCCTTCACCAACATGCAGTGTTTCCTTGATTGAATTAGCTCTCACACCAATATTTGCGTCTAGAGCCTTTGCATTGAGGGCTATCTGAAAATGGCTGTGGCGCTGAAGTTGCCTGAGAATGTGGAGTTGGTGGCATGTGAAACCCGCATGTGGAGCATTGGTTTGTGTGGGATGCTCTACCAGGTTCATTCCTAGATAATGAACTCAAAGGGCACTAAGCATAGAGTGTGAAAACTGAGTTTCCTTGAGAGCTGCTTGGAAGCCTGATGGTGTGTGAAGTTAGTGAGCCAAATGGAGTTGTTCTCCCACAAGATCCACTTGGGTGATGCTTCTTCAATATGCCCTTCACCAACATGCAGTGTTTCCTTGATTGAATTAGCTCTCACACCAATATTTGCGTCTAGAGCCTTTGCATTGAGGGCTATCTGAAAACGGCTGTGGCGCTGAAGTTGCCTGTGAATGTGGAGTTGGTGGCATGTGAAACCCGCATGTGGAGCATTCGTTTGTGTGGGATGCTCTACCAGGTTCTTTCCTAGACAATGCAGTGAAAGGGCACTAAGCATAGAGTGTGAAAACTGAGTTTCCTTGAGAGCTGCTTGGAAGCCTGATGGTGTGTGAAGTTAGTGAGCCAAATGGAGTTGTTCTCCCACAAGAACCACTCGGCTGATCCTTCTTCAATATGCCCTTCACCAACATGCTGTGTTTCCTTGATTGAATTAGCTCTCACACCAATATTTGCGTCTAGAGGCTTTGCATTGAGGGCTATCTGAAAACGGCTGTGGCGCTGAAGTTGCCTGTGAATGTGGAGTTGGTGGCATGTGAAACCCGCATGTGGAGCATTCGTTTGTGTAGGATGCTCTACCAGGTTCATTCCTAGATAAAGCACTCAAAGGGCACTAAGCATAGAGTGTGAAAACTGAGTTTCCTTGAGAGCTGCTTGGAAGCCTGATGGTGTGTGAAGTTAGTGAGCCAAATGGAGTTGTTCTCCCACAAGATCCACTTGGGTGATGCTTCTTCAATATGCCCTTCACCAACATGCAGTGTTTCCTTGATTGAATTAGCTCTCACACCAATATTTGCGTCTAGAGCCTTTGCATTGAGGGCTATCTGAAAACGGCTGTGGCGCTGAAGTTGCCTGTGAATGTGGAGTTGGTGGCATGTGAAACCCGCATGTGGAGCATTCGTTTATGTGGGATGCTCTACCAGGTTCATTCCTAGATAATGCACTTAAAGGGCACTAAGCATAGAGTGTGAAAACTGAGTTTCCTTGAGAGCTGCTTGGAAGCCTGATGGTGTGTGAAGTTAGTGAGCCAAATGGAGTTGTTCTCCCACAAGAACCACTCGGCTGATCCTTCTTCAATATGCCCTTCACCAACATGCAGTGTTTCCTTGATTGAATTAGCTCTCACACCAATATTTGCGTCTAGAGCCTTTGCATTGAGGGCTATCTGAAAACGGCTGTGGCGCTGAAGTTGCCTGTGAATGTGGAGTTGGTGGCATTTGAAACCCGCATGTGGAGCATTCGTTTGTGTGGGATGCTCTACCAGGTTCACTCCTAGATAATGCAGTGAAAGGGCACTAAGCATAGAGTGTGAAAACTGAGTTTCCTTGAGAGCTGCTTGGAAGCCTGATGGTGTGTGAAGTTAGTGAGCCAAATGGAGTTGTTCTCCCACAAGAACCACTCGGCTGATCCTTCTTCAATATGCCCTTCACCAACATGCAGTGTTTCCTTGATTGAATTAGCTCTCACACCAATATTTGCGTCTAGAGCCTTTGCATTGAGGGCTATCTGAAAATGGCTGTGGCGCTGAAGTTGCCTGAGAATGTGGAGTTGGTGGCATGTGAAACCCGCATGTGGAGCATTGGTTTGTGTGGGATGCTCTACCAGGTTCATTCCTAGATAATGAACTCAAAGGGCACTAAGCATAGAGTGTGAAAACTGAGTTTCCTTGAGAGCTGCTTGGAAGCCTGATGGTGTGTGAAGTTAGTGAGCCAAATGGAGTTGTTCTCCCACAAGATCCACTTGGGTGATGCTTCTTCAATATGCCCTTCACCAACATGCAGTGTTTCCTTGATTGAATTAGCTCTCACACCAATATTTGCGTCTAGAGCCTTTGCATTGAGGGCTATCTGAAAACGGCTGTGGCGCTGAAGTTGCCTCAGAATGTGGAGTTGGTGGCATGTGAAACCCGCATGTGGAGCATTCGTTTGTGTGGGATGCTCTACCAGGTTCTTTCCTAGACAATGCAGTGAAAGGGCACTAAGCATAGAGTGTGAAAACTGAGTTTCCTTGAGAGCTGCTTGGAAGCCTGATGGTGTGTGAAGTTAGTGAGCCAAATGGAGTTGTTCTCCCACAAGAACCACTCGGCTGATCCTTCTTCAATATGCCCTTCACCAACATGCAGTGTTTCCTTGATTGAATTAGCTCTCACACCAATATTTGCGTCTAGAGCCTTTGCATTGAGGGCTATCTGAAAACGGCTGTGGCGCTGAAGTTGCCTGAGAATGTGGAGTTGGTGGCATGTGAAACCCGCATGTGGAGCATTCGTTTGTGTGGGATGCTCTACCAGGTTCATTCCTAGATAATGCACTTAAAGGGCACTAAGCATAGAGTGTGAAAACTGAGTTTCCTTGAGAGCTGCTTGGAAGCCTGATGGTGTGTGAAGTTAGTGAGCCAAATGGAGTTGTTCTCCCACAAGAACCACTCGGCTGATCCTTCTTCAATATGCCCTTCACCAACATGCAGTGTTTCCTTGATTGAATTAGCTCTCACACCAATATTTGCGTCTAGAGCCTTTGCATTGAGGGCTATCTGAAAACGGCTGTGGCGCTGAAGTTGCCTGTGAATGTGGAGTTGGTGGCATTTGAAACCCGCATGTGGAGCATTCGTTTGTGTGGGATGCTCTACCAGGTTCACTCCTAGATAATGCAGTGAAAGGGCACTAAGCATAGAGTGTGAAAACTGAGTTTCCTTGAGAGCTGCTTGGAAGCCTGATGGTGTGTGAAGTTAGTGAGCCAAATGGAGTTGTTCTCCCACAAGAACCACTCGGCTGATCCTTCTTCAATATGCCCTTCACCAACATGCAGTGTTTCCTTGATTGAATTAGCTCTCACACCAATATTTGCGTCTAGAGCCTTTGCATTGAGGGCTATCTGAAAATGGCTGTGGCGCTGAAGTTGCCTGAGAATGTGGAGTTGGTGGCATGTGAAACCCGCATGTGGAGCATTGGTTTGTGTGGGATGCTCTACCAGGTTCATTCCTAGATAATGAACTCAAAGGGCACTAAGCATAGAGTGTGAAAACTGAGTTTCCTTGAGAGCTGCTTGGAAGCCTGATGGTGTGTGAAGTTAGTGAGCCAAATGGAGTTGTTCTCCCACAAGATCCACTTGGGTGATGCTTCTTCAATATGCCCTTCACCAACATGCAGTGTTTCCTTGATTGAATTAGCTCTCACACCAATATTTGCGTCTAGAGCCTTTGCATTGAGGGCTATCTGAAAACGGCTGTGGCGCTGAAGTTGCCTGTGAATGTGGAGTTGGTGGCATGTGAAACCCGCATGTGGAGCATTCGTTTGTGTGGGATGCTCTACCAGGTTCTTTCCTAGACAATGCAGTGAAAGGGCACTAAGCATAGAGTGTGAAAACTGAGTTTCCTTGAGAGCTGCTTGGAAGCCTGATGGTGTGTGAAGTTAGTGAGCCAAATGGAGTTGTTCTCCCACAAGAACCACTCGGCTGATCCTTCTTCAATATGCCCTTCACCAACATGCAGTGTTTCCTTGATTGAATTAGCTCTCACACCAATATTTGCGTCTAGAGCCTTTGCATTGAGGGCTATCTGAAAATGGCTGTGGCGCTGAAGTTGCCTGAGAATGTGGAGTTGGTGGCATGTGAAACCCGCATGTGGAGCATTGGTTTGTGTGGGATGCTCTACCAGGTTCATTCCTAGATAATGAACTCAAAGGGCACTAAGCATAGAGTGTGAAAACTGAGTTTCCTTGAGAGCTGCTTGGAAGCCTGATGGTGTGTGAAGTTAGTGAGCCAAATGGAGTTGTTCTCCCACAAGATCCACTTGGGTGATGCTTCTTCAATATGCCCTTCACCAACATGCAGTGTTTCCTTGATTGAATTAGCTCTCACACCAATATTTGCGTCTAGAGCCTTTGCATTGAGGGCTATCTGAAAACGGCTGTGGCGCTGAAGTTGCCTGTGAATGTGGAGTTGGTGGCATGTGAAACCCGCATGTGGAGCATTCGTTTGTGTGGGATGCTCTACCAGGTTCTTTCCTAGACAATGCAGTGAAAGGGCACTAAGCATAGAGTGTGAAAACTGAGTTTCCTTGAGAGCTGCTTGGAAGCCTGATGGTGTGTGAAGTTAGTGAGCCAAATGGAGTTGTTCTCCCACAAGAACCACTCGGCTGATCCTTCTTCAATATGCCCTTCACCAACATGCAGTGTTTCCTTGATTGAATTAGCTCTCACACCAATATTTGCGTCTAGAGCCTTTGCATTGAGGGCTATCTGAAAACGGCTGTGGCGCTGAAGTTGCCTGAGAATGTGGAGTTGGTGGCATGTGAAACCCGCATGTGGAGCATTCGTTTGTGTGGGATGCTCTACCAGGTTCATTCCTAGATAATGCACTTAAAGGGCACTAAGCATAGAGTGTGAAAACTGAGTTTCCTTGAGAGCTGCTTGGAAGCCTGATGGTGTGTGAAGTTAGTGAGCCAAATGGAGTTGTTCTCCCACAAGAACCACTCTGCTGATCCTTCTTCAATATGCCCTTCAGCAACATGCAGTGTTTCCTTGATTGAATTAGCTCTCACACCAATATTTGCGTCTAGAGCCTTTGCATTGAGGGCTATCTGAAAACGGCTGTGGCGCTGAAGTTGCCTGTGAATGTGGAGTTGGTGGCATGTGAAACCCGCATGTGGAGCATTCGTTTGTGTGGGATGCTCTACCAGGTTCACTCCTAGATAATGCAGTGAAAGGGCACTAAGCATAGAGTGTGAAAACTGAGTTTCCTTGAGAGCTGCTTGGAAGCCTGATGGTGTGTGAAGTTAGTGAGCCAAATGGAGTTGTTCTCCCACAAGAACCACTTGGCTGATCCTTCTTCAATATGCCCTTCACCAACATGCAGTGTTTCCTTGATTGAATTAGCTCTCACACCAATATTTGCGTCTAGAGCCTTTGCATTGAGGGCTATCTGAAAATGGCTGTGGCGCTGAAGTTGCCTGTGAATGTGGAGTTGGTGGCATGTGAAACCCGCATGTGGAGCATTCGTTTGTGTGGGATGCTCTACAAGGTTCATTCCTAGATAATGCACTTAAAGGGCACTAAGCATAGAGTGTGAAAACTGAGTTTCCTTGAGAGCTGCTTGGAAGCCTGATGGTGTGTGAAGTTAGTGAGCCAAATGGAGTTGTTCTCCCACAAGAACCGCTCGGCTGATCCTTCTTCAATATGCCCTTCACCAACATGCAGTGTTTCCTTGATTGAATTAGCTCTCACACCAATATTTGCGTCTAGAGCCTTTGCATTGAGGGTTATCTGAAAACGGCTGTGGCGCTGAAGTTGCCTGTGAATGTGGAGTTGGTGGCATTTGAAACCCGCATGTGGAGCATTCGTTTGTATGGGATGCTCTACCAGGTTCTTTCCTAGACAATGCAGTGAAAGGGCACTAAGCACAGAGTGTGAAAACTGAGTTTCCTTGAGAGCTGCTTGGAAGCCTGATGGTGTGTGAAGTTAGTGAGCCAAATGGAGTTGTTCTCCCACAAGATCCACTTGGCTGATCCTTCTTCAATATGCCCTTCACCAACATGCAGTGTTTCCTTGATTGAATTAGCTCTCACACCAGTATTTGCGTCTAGAGCCTTTGCATTGAGGGCTATCTGAAAACGGCTGTGGCGCTGAATTTGCCTGAGAATGTGGAGTTGGTGGCATGTGAAACCCGCATGTGGAGCATTCGTTTATGTGGGATGCTCTACCAGGTTCATTCCTAGATAATGCACTTAAAGGGCACTAAGCATAGAGTGTGAAAACTGAGTTTCCTTGAGAGCTGCTTGGAAGCCTGATGGTGTGTGAAGTTAGTGAGCCAAATGGAGTTGTTCTCCCACAAGAACCACTCGGCTGATCCTTCTTCAATATGCCCTTCACCAACATGCAGTGTTTCCTTGATTGAATTAGCTCTCACACGAATATTTGCGTCTAGAGCCTTTGCATTGAGGGCTATCTGAAAACGGCTGTGGCGCTGAAGTTGCCTGTGAATGTGGAGTTGGTGGCATGTGAAACCCGCATGTGGAGCATTCGTTTGTGTGGGATGCTCTACCAGGTTCACTCCGAGATAATGCACTCAAAGGGCACTAAGCACAGAGTGTGAAAACTGAGTTTCCTTGAGAGCTGCTTGGAAGCCTGATGGTGTGTGAAGTTAGTGAGCCAAATGGAGTTGTACTCCCTCAAGAACCACTCGGCTGATCCTTCTTCAATACGACCTTCACCAACATGCAGTGTTTCCTTGATTGAATTAGCTCTCACACCAGTATTTGCGTCTAGAGCCTTTGTATTGAGGGCTATCTGAAAACGACTGTGGCGCTGAAGTTTCCTGTGAATGTGGAGTTGGTGGCATGTGAAACCCGCATGTGGAGCATTCGTTTGTGTGGGATGCTCTACCAGGTTCGTTCCTAGATAATGCAGTGAAAGGGCACTAAGCATAGAGTGTGAAAACTGAGTTTCCTTGAGAGCTGCTTGGAAGCCTGATGGTGTGTGAAGTTAGTGAGCCAAATGGAGTTGTTCTCCCACAAGAACCACTCGGCTGATCCTTCTTCAATATGCCCTTCACCAACATGCAGTGTTTCCTTGATTGAATTATCTCTCACACCAATATTTGCATCTAGAGCCTTTGCATTGAGGGCTATCTGAAAACGGCTGTGGCGCTGAATTTGCCTGAGAATGTGGAGTTGGTGGCATGTGAAACCCGCATGTGGAGCATTCGTTTGTGTGGGATGCTCACCAAGTTTCATTTCAGTCCTAGGCACTCAAAAGACACTAAGCATAGAGTGTGAAAACTGAGTTTCCTTGAGAGCTGCTTGGAAGCCTGATGGTGTGTGAAGTTAGTGAGCCAAATGGAGTTGTTCTCCCAAAAGATCCACTTGGCTGATCCTTTTTCAATATGCCCTTCACCAACATGCAGTGTTTCCTTGATTGAATTAGCTCTCACACCAATATTTGCGTCTAGAGCCTTTGCATTGAGGGCTATCTGAAAATGGCTGTGGCTCTGAAGTTGCCTGAGAATGTGGAGTTGGTGGCATGTGAAACCCGAATGTGGAGCATTCGTTTGTGTGGGATGCTCTACCAGGTTCATTCCTAGATAATGAACTCAAAGGGCACTAAGCATAGAGTGTGAAAACTGAGTTTCCTTGAGAGCTGCTTAGAAGCCTGATGGTGTGTGAAGTTAGTGAGCAAAATGGAGTTGTTCTCCCACAAGATCCACTTGGCTGATCCTTCTTCAATATGCCCTTCAGCAACATGCAGTGTTTCCTTGATTGAATTAGCTCTCACACCAATATTTGCGTCTAGAGCCTTTGCATTGAGGGCTATCTGAAAACGACTGTGGCGCTGAAGTTGCCTGTGAATGTGGAGTTGGTGGCATGTGAAACCCGCATGTGGAGCATTCGTTTGTGTGGGATGCTCTACCAGGTTCATTCCTAAACAATGCAGTGAAAGGGCACTAAGCATAGAGTGTGAAAACTGAGTTTCCTTGAGAGCTGCTTGGAAGCCTGATGGTGTGTGAAGTTAGTGAGCCAAATGGAGTTGTTCTCCCACAAGAACCACTCGGCTGATCCTTCTTCAATATGCCTTTCACCAACATGCAGTGTTTCCTTGATTGAATTAGCTCTCACACCAATATTTGCGTCTAGAGCCTTTGCATTGAGGGCTATCTGAAAACGGCTGTGGCGCTGAATTTGCCTAAGAATGTGGAGTTGGTGGCATGTGAAACCCGCATGTGGAGCATTCGTTTGTGTGGGATGCTCTACCAGGTTCACTCCTAGATAATGCACTCAAAGGGCACTAAGCATAGAGTGTGAAAACTGAGTTTCCTTGAGAGCTGCTTGGAAGCCTGATGGTGTGTGAAGTTAGTGAGCCAAATGGAGTTGTTCTCCCTCAAGAACCACTCGGCTGATCCTTCTTCAATATGCCCTTCACCAACATGCAGTGTTTCCTTGATTGAATTAGCTCTCACACCAGTATTTGCGTCTAGAGCCTTTGCATTGAGGGCTATCTGAAAACGGCTGTGGCGCTGAAGTTGCCTGTGAATGTGGAGTTGGTGGCATGTGAAACCCGCATGTGGAGCATTCGTTTGTGTGGGATGCTCTACCAGGTTTGTTCCTAGATAATGCAGTGAAAGGGCACTAAGCATAGAGTGTGAAAACTGAGTTTCCTTGAGAGCTGCTTGGAAGCCTGATGGTGTGTGAAGTTCGTGAGCCAAATTGAGTTGTTCTCCCACAAGAACCACTTCGCTGATCCTTCTTCAATATGCCCTTCACCAACATGCAGTGTTTCCTTGATTGAATTAGCTCTCACACCAATATTTGCGTCTAGAGCCTTTGCATTGAGGGCTATCTGAAAATGGCTGTGGCGCTGAAGTTGCCTGAGAATGTGGAGTTGGTGGCATGTGAAACCCGCATGTGGAGCATTCGTTTGTGTGGGATGCTCTACCAGGTTCGTTCCTAGATAATGCACTTAAAGGGCACTAAGCATAGAGTGTGAAAACTGAGTTTCCTTGAGAGCTGCTTGGAAGCCTGATGGTGTGTGAAGTTAGTGAGCCAAATGCAGTTGTTCTCCCACAATAACCGCTCAGCTGATCCTTCTTCAATATGCCCTTCACCAACATGCAGTGTTTCCTTGATTGAATTAGCTCTCACACCAATATTTGCGTCTAGAGCCTTTGCATTGAGGGCTATCTGAAAATGGCTGTGGCGCTGAAGTTGCCTGAGAATGTGGAGTTGGTGGCATGTGAAACCCGCATGTGGAGCATTCGTTTGTGTGGGATGCTCTACCAGGTTCATTCCTAGATAATGCACTCTAAGGGCACTAAGCATAGAGTGTGAAAACTGAGTTTCCTTGAGAGCTGCTTGGAAGCCTGATGGTGTGTGAAGTTAGTGAGCCAAATGGAGTTGTTCTCCCACAAGAACCACTCGGCTGATCCTTCTTCAATATGCCCTTCACCACCATGCTGTGTTTCCTTGATTGAATTAGCTCTCACACCAATATTTGCGTCTAGAGCCTTTGCATTGAGGGCTATCTGAAAACGGATGTGGCGCTGAAGTTGCCTGTGAATGTGGAGTTGGTGGCATGTGAAACCCGCATGTGGAGCATTGGTTTGTGTGGGATGCTCTACCAAGTTCATTCCTAGATATAGCACTCAAAGGGCACTAAGCATAGAGTGTGAAAACTGAGTTTCCTTGAGAGCTGCTTGGAAGCCTGATGGTGTGTGAAGTTAGTGAGCCAAATGTAGTTGTTCTCCCACAAGAACCGCTCGGCTGATCCTTCTTCAATATGCCCTTCACCAACATGCAGTGTTTCCTTGATTGAATTAGCTCTCACACCAATATTTGCGTCTAGAGCCTTTGCATTGAGGGCTATCTGAAAACGGCTGTGGCGCTGAAGTTGCCTGAGAATGTGGAGTTGGTGGCATGTGAAACCCGCATGTGGAGCATTCGTTTGTGTGGGATGCTCTACCAGGTTCATTCCAGATAATGCACTCAAAGGGCACTAAGCATAGATTGTGAAAACTGAGTTTCCTTGAGAGCTGCTTGGAAGCCTGATGGTGTGTGAAGTTAGTGAGCCAAATGGAGTTGTTCTCCCACAAGAACCACTCTGCAGATCCTTCTTCAATATGCCCTTCAGCAACATGCAGTGTTTCCTTGATTGAATTAGCTCTCACACCAGTATTTGCGTCTAGAGCCTTTGCATTGAGGGCTATCTGAAAACGGCTGTGGCGCTGAAGTTGCCTGAGAATGTGGAGTTGGTGGCATGTGAAACCCGCATGTGGAGCATTCGTTTGTGTGGGATGCTCTACCAGGTTCATTCCTAGATAATGAACTCAAAGGGCACTAAGCATAGAGTGTGAAAACTGAGTTTCCTTGAGAGCTGCTTAGAAGCCTGATGGTGTGTGAAGTTAGTGAGCAAAATGGAGTTGTTCTCCCACAAGATCCGCTTGGCTGATCCTTCTTCAATATGCCCTTCAGCAACATGCAGTGTTTCCTTGATTGAATTAGCTCTCACACCAATATTTGCGTCTAGAGCCTTTGCATTGAGGGTTATTTGAAAACGGCTGTGGCGCTGAAGTTGCCTGTGAATGTGGAGTTGGTGGCATGTGAAACCCGCATGTGGAGCATTCGTTTGTGTGGGATGCTCTACCAGGTTCATTCCTAGATAATGCACTCAAAGGGCACTAAGCATAGAGTGTGAAAACTGAGTTTCCTTGAGAGCTGCTTGGAAGCCTGATGGTGTGTGAAGTTAGTGAGCCAAATGGAGTTGTTCTCCCACAAGAACCGCTGGGCTGATCCTTCTTCAATATGCCCTTCACCAACATGCAGTGTTTCCTTGTTTGAATTAGCTCTCACACCAATATTTGCGTCTAGAGCCTTTGCATTGAGGGCTATCTGAAAACGGCTGTGGCGCTGAAGTTGCTTGAGAATGTGGAGTTGGTTGCATGTGAAACCCGCATGTGGAGCATTGGTTTGTGTGGGATGCTCTACCAGGTTCACTCCGAGATAATGCACTCAAAGGGCACTAAGCACAGAGTGTGAAAACTGAGTTTCCTTGAGAGCTGCTTGGAAGCCTGATGGTGTGTGAAGTTAGTGAGCCAAATGGAGTTGTACTCCCTCAAGAACCACTCGGCTGATCCTTCTTCAATATGCCCTTCACCAACATGCAGTGTTTCCTTGATTGAATTAGCTCTCACACCAGTATTTGCGTCTAGAGCCTTTGCATTGAGGGCTATCTGAAAATGGCTGTGGCGCTGAATTTGCCTAAGAATGTGGAGTTGGTGGCATGTGAAACCCGCATGTGGAGCATTCGTTTGTGTGGGATGCTCTACCAGGTTCATTGCTAAATAATGCAGTGAAAGGGCACTAAGCATAGAGTGTGAAAACTGAGTTTCCTTGAGAGCTGCTTGGAAGCCTGATGGTGTGTGAAGTTAGTGAGCCAAATGGAGTGTTCTCCCACAAGAACCACTCGGCTGATCCTTCTTCAATATGCCCTTCACCAACATGCAGTGTTTCCTTGATTGAATTAGCTCTCACACCAATATTTGCGTCTAGAGCCTTTGCATTGAGGGCTATCTGAAAACGGCTGTGGCGCTGAAGTTGCCTGTGAATGTGGAGTTGGTGGCATGTGAAACCCGCATGTGGAGCATTCGTTTGTGTGGGATGCTCTACCAGGTTCACTCCTAGATAATGCACTGAAAGGGCACTAAGCCTAGATTGTGAAAACTGAGTTTCCTTGAGAGCTGCTTGGAAGCCTGATGGTGTGTGAAGTTAGTGAGCAAAATGGAGTTGTTCTCCCACAAGAACCACTCTGCTGATCCTTCTTCAATATGCCCTTCACCAACATGCAGTGTTTCCTTGATTGAATTAGCTCTCACACCAGTATTTGCGTCTAGAGCCTTTGCATTGAGGGCTATCTGAAAACGGCTGTGGCTCTGAAGTTGCCTGAGAATGTGGAGTTGGTGGCATGTGAAACCCGCATGTGGAGCATTCGTTTGTGTGGGATGCTCTACCAGGTTCATTCTTAAATAATGCACTCAAAGGTCACTAAGCATAGAGTGTGAAAACTGAGTTTCCTTGAGAGCTGCTTGGAAGCCTGATGGTGTGTGAAGTTAGTGAGCCAAATGGAGTTGTTCTCCCACAAGAACCACTCGGCTGATCCTTCTTCAATACGCCCTTCACCAACATGTTGTGTTTCCTTGATTGAATTAGCTCTCACACCAATATTTGCGTCTAGAGCCTATGCATTGAGGGTTATCTGAAAACGGCTGTGGCTCTGAAGTTGCCTGAGAATGTGGAGTTGGTGGCATGTGAAACCCGCATGTGGAGCATTCGTTTGTGTGGGATGCTCTACCAGGTTCACTCCGAGATAATGCACTCAAAGGGCACTAAGCACAGAGTGTGAAAACTGAGTTTCCTTGAGAGCTGCTTGGAAGCCTGATGGTGTGTGAAGTTAGTGAGCCAAATGGAGTTGTACTCCCTCAAGAACCACTCGGCTGATCCTTCTTCAATATGCCCTTCAGCAACATGCAGTGTTTCCTTGATTGAATTAGCTCTCACACCAGTATTTGCGTCTAGAGCCTTTGTATTGAGGGCTATCTGAAAACGGCTGTGGCGCTGAAGTTGCCTGTGAATGTGGAGTTGGTGGCATGTGAAACCCGCATGTGGAGCATTCGTTTGTGTGGGATGCTCTACCAGGTTCATTCCTAGATAATGCACTCAAAGGGCACTAAGCATAGAGTGTGAAAACTGAGTTTCCTTGAGAGCTGCTTGGAAGCCTGATGGTGTGTGAAGTTAGTGAGCCAAATGGAGTTGTTCTCCCACAAGAACCGCTGGGCTGATCCTTCTTCAATATGCCCTTCACCAACATGCAGTGTTTCCTTGATTGAATTAGCTCTCACACCAATATTTGCGTCTAGAGCCTTTGCATTGAGGGCTATCTGAAAACGGCTGTGGCGCTGAAGTTGCCTGTGAATGTGGAGTTGGTTGCATGTGAAACCCGCATGTGGAGCATTGGTTTGTTGGGATGCTCTACCAGGTTCACTCCGAGATAATGCACTCAAAGGGCACTAAGCACAGAGTGTGAAAACTGAGTTTCCTTGAGAGCTGCTTGGAAACCTGATGGTGTGTGAAGTTAGTGAGCCAAATGGAGTTGTACTCCCTCAAGAACCACTCGGCTGATCCTTCTTCAATATGCCCTTCACCAACATGCAGTGTTTCCTTGATTGAATTAGCTCTCACACCAATATTTGCGTCTAGAGCCTTTGTATTGAGGGCTATCTGAAAACGGCTGTGGCGCTGAAGTTGCCTGTGAATGTGGAGTTGGTGGCATGTGAAACCCGCATGTGGAGCATTCGTTTGTGTGGGATGCTCTACCAGGTTCATTGCTAGATAATGCAGTGAAAGGGCACTAAGCATAGAGTGTGAAAACTGAGTTTCCTTGAGAGCTGCTTGGAAGCCTGATGGTGTGTGAAGTTAGTGAGCCAAATGGAGTTGTTCTCCCACAAGAACCACTCGGCTGATCCTTCTTCAATATGCCCTTCACCAACATGCAGTGTTTCCTTGATTGAATTAGCTCTCACACCAATATTTGCGTCTAGAGCCTATGCATTGAGGGCTATCTGAAAACGGCTGTGGCTCTGAAGTTGCCTGAGAATGTGGAGTTGGTGGCATGTGAAACCCGCATGTGGAGCATTCGTTTGTGTGGGATGCTCTACCAGGTTCTTTCCTAGACAATGCACTCAAAGGGCACTAAGCATAGAGTGTGAAAACTGAGTTTCCTTGAGAGCTGCTTGGAAGCCTGATGGTGTGTGAAGTTAGTGAGCCAAATGGAGTTGTTCTCCCACAAGAACCACTCGGCTGATCCTTCTTCAATATGCCCTTCACCAACATGCAGTGTTTCCTTGATTGAATTAGCTCTCACACCAATATTTGCGTCTAGAGCCTATGCATTGAGGGCTATCTGAAAACGGCTGTGGCTCTGAAGTTGCCTGAGAATGTGGAGTTGGTGGCATGTGAAACCCGCATGTGGAGCATTCGTTTGTGTGGGATGCTCTACCAGGTTCACTCCGAGATAATGTACTCAAAGGGCACTAAGCACAGAGTGTGAAAACTGAGTTTCCTTGAGAGCTGCTTGGAAGCCTGATGGTGTGTGAAGTTAGTGAGCCAAATGGAGTTGTACTCCCTCAAGAACCACTCGGCTGATCCTTCTTCAATATGCCCTTCAGCAACATGCAGTGTTTCCTTGATTGAATTAGCTCTCACACCAGTATTTGCGTCTAGAGCCTTTGTATTGAGGGCTATCTGAAAACGGCTGTGGCGCTGAAGTTGCCTGTGAATGTGGAGTTGGTGGCATGTGAAACCCGCATGTGGAGCATTCGTTTGTGTGGGATGCTCTACCAGGTTCATTCCTAGATAATGCACTCAAAGGGCACTAAGCATAGAGTGTGAAAACTGAGTTTCCTTGAGAGCTGCTTGGAAGCCTGATGGTGTGTGAAGTTAGTGAGCTAAATGGAGTTGTTCTCCCACAAGAACCACTCGGCTGATCCTTCTTCAATATGCCCTTCACCACCATGCTGTGTTTCCTTGATTGAATTAGCTCTCACACCAATATTTGCGTCTAGAGCCTTTGCATTGAGGGCTATCTGAAAACGGCTGTGGCGCTGAAGTTGCCTGTGAATGTGGAGTTGGTGGCATGTGAAACCCGCATGTGGAGCATTGGTTTGTGTGGGATGCTCTACCAAGTTCACTCCGAGATAATGCACTCAAAGGGCACTAAGCACAGAGTGTGAAAACTGAGTTTCCCTGAGAGCTGCTTGGAAACCTGACGGTGTGTGAAGTTAGTGAGCCAAATGGAGTTGTACTCCCTCAAGAACCACTCGGCTGATCCTTCTTCAATATGCCCTTCACCAACATGCAGTGTTTCCTTGATTGAATTAGCTCTCACACCAATATTTGCGTCTAGAGCCTTTGTATTGAGGGCTATCTGAAAACGGCTGTGGCGCTGAAGTTGCCTGTGAATGTGGAGTTGGTGGCATGTGAAACCCGCATGTGGAGCATTCGTTTGTGTGGGATGCTCTATCAGGTTCATTGCTAGATAATGCAGTGAAAGGGCACTAAGCATAGAGTGTGAAAACTGAGTTTCCTTGAGAGCTGCTTGGAAGCCTGATGGTGTGTGAAGTTAGTGAGCCAAATGGAGTTGTTCTCCCACAAGAACCACTCGGCTGATCCTTCTTCAATATGCCCTTCACCAACATGCAGTGTTTCCTTGATTGAAGTAGCTCTCACACCAATATTTGCGTCTAGAGCCTTTGCATTGAGGGCTATCTGAAAACGGCTGTGGCGCTGAAGTTGCCTGTGAATGTGGAGTTGGTGGCATGTGAAACCCGCATGTGGAGCATTGGTTTGTGTGGGATGCTCTACCAGGTTCACTCCTAGATAATGCACTGAAAGGGCACTAAGCCTAGAGTGTGAAAACTGAGTTTCCTTGAGAGCTGCTTGGAAGCCTGATGGTGTGTGAAGTTAGTGAGCAAAATGGAGTTGTTCTCCCACAAGAACCACTCGGCTGATCCTTCTTCAATATGCCCTTCACCAACATGCAGTGTTTCCTTGATTGAATTAGCTCTCACACCAGTATTTGCGTCTAGAGCCTTTGCATTGAGGGCTATCTGAAAACGGCTGTGGCGCTGAATTTGCCTAAGAATGTGGAGTTGGTGGCATGTGAAACCCGCATGTGGAGCATTCGTTTGTGTGGGATGCTCTACCAGGTTCATTCTTAAATAATGCACTCAAAGGTCACTAAGCATAGAGTGTGAAAACTGAGTTTCCTTGAGAGTTGCTTGGAAGCCTGATGGTGTGTGAAGTTAGTGAGCCAAATGGAGTTGTTCTCCCACAAGAACCACTCGGCTGATCCTTCTTCAATATGCCCTTCACCAACATGTTGTGTTTCCTTGATTGAATTAGCTCTCACACCAATATTTGCGTCTAGAGCCTTTGCATTGAGGGCTATCTGAAAACGGCTGTGGCTCTGAAGTTGCCTGAGAATGTGGAGTTGGTGGCATGTGAAACCCGCATGTGGAGCATTCGTTTGTGTGGGATGCTCTACCAGGTTCACTCCGAGATAATGCACTCAAAGGGCACTAAGCACAGAGTGTGAAAACTGAGTTTCCTTGAGAGCTGCTTGGAAGCCTGATGGTGTGTGAAGTTAGTGAGCCAAATGGAGTTGTACTCCCTCAAGAACCACTCGGCTGATCCTTCTTCAATATGCCCTTCAGCAACATGCAGTGTTTCCTTGATTGAATTAGCTCTCACACCAGTATTTGCGTCTAGAGCCTTTGCATTGAGGGCTATCTGAAAACGGCTGTGGCGCTGAAGTTGCCTGTGAATGTGGAGTTGGTGGCATGTGAAACCCGCATGTGGAGCATTCGTTTGTGTGGGATGCTCTACCAGGTTCATTCCTAGATAATGCACTCAAAGGGCACTAAGCATAGAGTGTGAAAACTGAGTTTCCTTGAGAGCTGCTTGGAAGCCTGATGGTGTGTGAAGTTAGTGAGCCAAATGGAGTTGTTCTCCCACAAGAACCGCTGGGCTGATCCTTCTTCAATATGCCCTTCACCAACATGCAGTGTTTCCTTGATTGAATTAGCTCTCACACCAATATTTGCGTCTAGAGCCTTTGCATTGAGGGCTATCTGAAAACGGCTGTGGCGCTGAAGTTGCCTGAGAATGTGGAGTTGGTTGCATGTGAAACCCGCATGTGGAGCATTGGTTTGTTGGGATGCTCTACCAGGTTCACTCCGAGATAATGCACTCAAAGGGCACTAAGCACAGAGTGTGAAAACTGAGTTTCCTTGAGAGCTGCTTGGAAACCTGATGGTGTGTGAAGTTAGTGAGCCAAATGGAGTTGTACTACCTCAAGAACCACTCGGCTGATCCTTCTTCAATATGCCCTTCACCAACATGCAGTGTTTCCTTGATTGAATTAGCACTCACACCAATATTTGCGTCTAGAGCCTTTGTATTGAGGGCTATCTGAAAACGGCTGTGGCGCTGAAGTTGCCTGTGAATGTGGAGTTGGTGGCATGTGAAACCCGCATGTGGAGCATTCGTTTGTGTGGGATGCTCTACCAGGTTCATTGCTAGATAATGCAGTGAAAGAGCACTAAGCATAGAGTGTGAAAACTGAGTTTCCTTGAGAGCTGCTTGGAAGCCTGATGGTGTGTGAAGTTAGTGAGCCAAATGGAGTTGTTCTCCCTCAAGAACCACTCGGCTGATCCTTCTTCAATATGCCCTTCACCAACATGTTGTGTTTCCTTGATTGAATTAGCTCTCACACCAATATTTGCGTCTAGAGCCTTTGCATTGAGGGCTATCTGAAAACGGCTGTGGCTCTGAAGTTGCCTGAGAATGTGGAGTTGGTGGCATGTGAAACCCGCATGTGGAGCATTCGTTTGTGTGGGATGCTCTACCAGGTTCACTCCGAGATAATGCACTCAAAGGGCACTAAGCACAGAGTGTGAAAACTGAGTTTCCTTGAGAGCTGCTTGGAAGCCTGATGGTGTGTGAAGTTAGTGAGCCAAATGGAGTTGTACTCCCTCAAGAACCACTCGGCTGATCCTTCTTCAATATGCCATTCACCAACATGCAGTGTTTCCTTGATTGAATTAGCTCTCACACCAGTATTTGCGTCTAGAGCCTTTGTATTGAGGGCTATCTGAAAACGGCTGTGGCGCTGAAGTTGCCTGTGAATGTGGAGTTGGTGGCATGTGAAACCCGCATGTGGAGCATTCCTTTGTGTGGGATGCTCTACCAGGTTCGTTCCTAGATAATGCAGTGAAAGGGCACTAAGCATAGAGTGTGAAAACTGAGTTTCCTTGAGAGCTGCTTGGAAGCCTGATGGTGTGTGAAGTTAGTGAGCCAAATGGAGTTGTTCTCCCACAAGAACCACTCGGCTGATCCTTCTTCAATATGCCCTTCACCAACATGCAGTGTTTCCTTGATTGAATTAGCGCTCACACCAATATTTGCATCTAGAGCCTTTGCATTGAGGGCTATCTGAAAACGGCTGTGGCGCTGAAGTTGCCTGAGAATGTGGAGTTGGTGGCATGTGAAACCCGCATGTGGAGCATTCGTTTGTGTGGGATGCTCACCAAGTTTCATTTCAGTCCTAGGCACTCATTCTCAGGCAACTGAGTTTCCTTGAGAGCAGCTTGGAAGCCTGATGGTGTGTGAAGTTAGTGAGCCAAATGGAGTTGTTCTCCCAAAACATCCACTTGGCTGATCCTTTTTCAATATGCCCTTCACCAACATGCAGTGTTTCCTTGATTGAATTAGCTCTCACACCAATATTTGCGTCTAGAGCCTTTGCATTGAGGGCTATCTGAAAACGGCTGTGGCCCTGAAGTTGCCTGTGAATGTGGAGTTGGTGGCATGTGAAACCCGCATGTGGAGCATTGGTTTGTGTGGGATGCTCTACCAGGTTCACTCCTAGATAATGCACTCAAAGGGCACTAAGCATAGAGTGTGAAAACTGAGTTTCCTTGAGAGCTGCTTGGAAGCCTGATGGTGTGTGAAGTTAGTGAGCCAAATGGAGTTGTTCTCCCAAAAGATCCACTTGGCTGATCCTTTTTCAATATGCCCTTCACCAACATGCAGTGTTTCCTTGATTGAATTAGCTCTCACACCAATATTTGCGTCTAGAGCCTTTGCATTGAGGGCTATCTGAAAATGGCTGTGGCTCTGAAGTTGCCTGAGAATGTGGAGTTGGTGGCATGTGAAACCCGCATGTGGAGCATTCGTTTGTGTGGGATGCTCTACCAGGTTAACTCCGAGATAATGCACTCAAAGGGCACTAAGCACAGAGTGTGAAAACTGAGTTTCCTTGAGAGCTGCTTGGAAGCCTGATGGTGTGTGAAGTTAGTGAGCCAAATGGAGTTGTACTCCCTCAAGAACCACTCGGCTGATCCTTCTTCAATATGCCCTTCACCAACATGCAGTGTTTCCTTGATTGAATTAGCTCTCACACCAGTATTTGCGTCTAGAGCCTTTGTATTGAGGGCTATCTGAAAACGGCTGTGGCGCTGAAGTTGCCTGAGAATGTGGAGTTGGTGGCATGTGAAACCCGCATGTGGAGCATTCGTTTGTGTGGGATGCTCACCAAGTTTCATTTCAGTCCTAGGCACTCAAAAGACACTAAGCATAGAGTGTGAAAACTGAGTTTCCTTGAGAGCTGCTTGGAAGCCTGATGGTGTGTGAAGTTAGTGAGCCAAATGGAGTTGTTCTCCCAAAAGATCCACTTGGCTGATCCTTTTTCAGTATGCCCTTCACCAACATGCAGTGTTTCCTTGATTGAATTAGCTCTCACACCAATATTTGCGTCTAGAGCCTTTGCATTGAGGGCTATCTGAAAACGGCTGTGGCCCTGAAGTTGCCTGTGAATGTGGAGTTGGTGGCATGTGAAACCCGCATGTGGAGCATTGGTTTGTGTGGGATGCTCTACCAGGTTCACTCCTAGATAATGCACTCAAAGGGCACTAAGCATAGAGTGTGAAAACTGAGTTTCCTTGAGAGCTGCTTGGAAGCCTGATGGTGTGTGAAGTTAGTGAGCCAAATGGAGTTGTTCTCCCACAAGAACCACTCGGCTGATCCTTCTTCAATATGCCCTGCACCAACATGCAGTGTTTCCTTGATTGAATTAGCTCTCACACCAATATTTGCGTCTAGAGCCTTTGCATTGAGGGCTATCTGAAAACGGCTGTGGCGCTGAAGTTGCCTGAGAATGTGGAGTTGGTGGCATGTGAAACCCACATGTGGAGCCTTGGTTTGTGTGGGATGCTCTACCAGGTTCATTCCTAGATAATGAACTCAAAGGGCACTAAGCATAGAGTGTGAAAACTGAGTTTCCTTGAGAGCTGCTTAGAAGCTTGATGGTATGTGAAGTTAGTGAGCAAAATGGAGTTGTTCTCCCACAAGATCCACTTGGCTGATCCTTCTTCAATATGCCCTTCACCAACATGCAGTGTTTCCTTGATTGAATTAGCTCTCACACCAATATTTGTGTCTAGAGCCTTTGCATTGAGGGCTATCTGAAAATGACTGTGGCGCTGAAGTTGCCTGTGAATGTGGAGTTGGTGGCATGTGAAACCCGCATGTGGAGCATTCGTTTGTGTGGGATGCTCTACCAGATTCGTTCCTAGATAATGCAGTGAAAGGGCACTAAGCATAGAGTGTGAAAACTGAGTATCCTTGAGAGCTGCTTGGAAGCCTGATGGTGTGTGAAGTTAGTGAGCCAAATGGAGTTGTTCTCCCACAAGAACCACTCGGCTGATCCTTCTTCAATATGCCCTTCACCAACATGCAGTGTTTCCTTGATTGAATTAGCTCTCACACCAATATTTGCATCTAGAGCCTTTGCATTGAGGGCTATCTGAAAACGGCTGTGTTGCTGAATTTGCCTGAGAATGTGGAGTTGGTGGCATGTGAAACCCGCATGTGGAGCATTCGTTTGTGTGGGATGCTCACCAAGTTTCATTTCAGTCCTAGGCACTCAAAGGGTACTAAGCATAGAGTGTGAAAACTGAGTTTCCTTGAGAGCTGCTTGGAAGCCTGATGGTGTGTGAAGTTAGTGAGCCAAATGGAGTTGTTCTCCCACAAGAACCACTCGGCTGATCCTTCTTCACTATGCCCTTCACCAACATGCAGTGTTTCCTTGATTGAATTAGCTCTCACACCAATATTTGCGTCTAGAGCCTTTGCATTGAGGGCTATCTGAAAACGGCTGTGGCGCTGAATTTGCCTGAGAATGTGGAGTTGGTGGCATGTGAAACCCGCATGTGGAGCATTCGTTTGTGTGGGATGCTCACCAAGCTTCATTTCAGTCCTAGGCACTCAAAGGGCACTAAGCATAGAGTGTGAAAACTGAGTTTCCTTGAGAGCTGCTTGGAAGCCTGATGGTGTGTGAAGTTAGTGAGCCAAATGGAGTTGTTCTCCCACAAGATCCACTTGGCTGATCCTTTTTCAATATGCCCTTCACCAACATGCAGTGTTTCCTTGATTGAATTAGCTCTCACACCAATATTTGCGTCTAGAGCCTTTGCATTGAGGGCTATCTGAAAACGGCTGTGGCGCTGAAGTTGCCTGAGAATGTGGAGTTGGTGGCATGTGAAACCCGCATGTGGAGCATTCGTTTGTGTGGGATGCTCTACCAGGTTCACTCCGAGATAATGCACTCAAAGGGCACTAAGCATAGAGTGTGAAAACTGAGTTTCCTTGAGAGCTGTTTGGAAGCCTGATGGTGTGTGAAGTTAGTGAGCCAAATGGAGTTGTTCTCCCATAAGAACCACTCTCCTGATCCTTCTTCAATATGTCCTTCACCAACATGCAGTGTTTCCTTGATTGAATTAGCTCTCACACCAATATTTGCGTCTAGAGCCTTTGCATTGAGGGCTATCTGAAAACGGCTGTGGCGCTGAAGTTGCCTGTGAATGTGGAGTTGGTGGCATGTGAAACCCGCATGTGGAGCATTCGTTTGTGTGGGCTGCTCTACCAGGTTCACTCCTAGATAATGCACTCAAAGGGCACTAAGCATAGAGTGTGAAAACTGAGTTTCCTTGAGAGCTGCTTGGAAGCCTGATGGTGTGTGAAGTTAGTGAGCCAAATGGAGTTGTTCTCCCACAAGAACCACTCGGCTGATGCTTCTTCAATATGCCCTTCACCAACATGCAGTGTTTCCTTGATTGAATTAGCTCTCACACCAATATTTGCGTCTAGAGCCTTTGCAATGAGGGCTATCTGAAAACGGCTGTGACGCTGAAGTTGCCTGAGAATGTGGAGTTGGTGGCATGTGAAACCCGCATGTGGAGCATTCGTTTGTGTGGGATGCTCTACCAGGCTCACTCCGAGATAATGCACTCAAAGGGCACTAAGCATAGAGTGTGAAAACTGAGTTTCCTTGAGAGCTGCTTGGAAGCCTGATGGTGTGTGAAGTTAGTGAGCCAAATGGAGTTGTTCTCCCACAAGAACCACTCGGCTGATCCTTCTTCAATATGCCCTTCACCAACATGTTGTGTTTCCTTGATTGAATTAGCTCTCACACCAGTATTTGCGTCTAGAGCCTTTGCATTGAGGGCTATATGAAAACGGCTGTAGTGCTGAAGTTGCCTGAGAATGTGGAGTTGGTGGCATGTGAAATCCGCATGTGGAGCATTCGTTTGTGTGGGATGCTCTACCAGGATCGTTTCTCGATAATGCAGTGAAAGGGTACTAAGCATAGAGTGTGAAAACTGAGTTTCCTTGAGAGCTGCTTGGAAGCCTGATGGTGTGTGAAGTTAGTGAGCTAAATGGAGTTGTTCTCCCACAAGAACCACTCGGCTGATCCTTCTTCAATATGCCCTTCACCAACATGCAGTGTTTCCTTGATTGAATTAGCTCTCACACCAATATTTGCATCTAGAGCCTTTGCATTGAGGGCTATCTGAAAACGGCTGTGGCGCTGAAGTTGCGTGAGAATGTTGAATTGGTGGCATGTGAAACCCGCATGTGGAGCATTCGTTTGTGTGGGCTGCTCTACCAGGTTCACTCCGAGATAATGCACTCAAAGGGCACTAAGCATAGAGTGTGAAAACTGAGTTTCCTTGAGAGCTGCTTGGAAGCCTGATGGTGTGTGAAGTTAGTGAGCCAAATGGAGTTGTTCTCCCACAAGAACCACTCGGCTGATCCTTCTTCAATATGCCCTTCACCAACATGCAGTGTTTCCTTGATTGAATTAGCTCTCACACCAATATTTGCATCTAGAGCCTTTGCATTGAGGGCTATCTGAAAACGGCTGTGGCGCTGAAGTTGCCTGAGAATGTGGAGTTGGTGGCATGTGAAACCCGCATGTGGAGCATTCGTTTGTGTGGGATGCTCTACCAGGTTCATTCTTAAATAATGCACTCAAAGGGCACTAAGCCTAGAGTGTGAAAACTGAGTTTCCTTGAGAGCTGCTTGGAAGCCTGATGGTGTGTGAAGTTAGTGAGCCAAATGGAGTTGTTCTCCCACAAGAACCACTCGGCTGATCCTTCTTCAATATGCCCTTCAGCAACATGCAGTGTTTCCTTAATTGAATTAGCTCTCACACCAATATTTGCGTCTAGAGCCTTTGCATTGAGGGCTATCTGAAAACGGCTGTGGCGCTGAAGTTGCGTGAGAATGTGGAGTTGGTGGCAGGTGAGACCCGCTTGTGGAGCATTCGTTTGTGTCGAATGCTCACCAAGCTTCATTTCAGTCCTAGGCACTCAAAGGGTACTAAGCATGGCGTGTGAAAACTGAGTTTCCTTGAGAGCTGCTTGGAAGCCTGATGGTGTGTGAAGTTAGTGAGCCAAATGGAGTTGTTCTCCCACAAGAACCACTTGGCTGATCATTCTTCATTATGCCCTTCACCAACACGCAGTGTTTCCTTGATTGAATTAGCTCTCACACCAATATTTGCGTCTAGAGCCTTTGCATTGATGGCTATCTGAAATCGGCTGTGGCTCTGAAGTTGCCTGAGAATGTGGAGTTGGTGGCATGTGAAACCCGCATGTGGAGCATTCGTTTATGTGGGATGCTCTACCAGGTTCATTCCTAGATAATGCACTCAAAGGGCACTAAGCATAGAGTGTGAAAACTGAGTTTCCTTGAGAGCTGCTTGGAAGCCTGATGGTGTGTGAAGTTAGTGAGCCAAATGGAGTTGTTCTCCCACAAGAACCGCTCGGCTGATCCTTCTTCATCATGCCCTTGACCAACATGCAGTGTTTCCTTGATTGAATTAGCTCTCACACCAATATTTGCGTCTAGAGCCTTTGCATTGAGGGCTATCTGAAAACGGCTGTGGCGCTGAAGTTGCCTGAGAATGTGGAGTTGGTGGCATGTGAAACCCGCATGTGGAGCATTCGTTTGTGTGGGATGCTCTACCAGGTTCATTCCTATATAATGCACTCAAAGGGCACTAAGCATAGAGTGTGAAAACTGAGTTTCCTTGAGAGCTGCTTGGAAGCCTGATGGTGTGTGAAGTTGGTGAGCCAAATGGAGTTGTTCTCCCACAAGAACCACTCGGCTGATCCTTCTTCAATATGCCCTTCACCAACATGCAGTGTTTCCTTGATTGAATTAGCTCTCACACCAATATTTGCATCTAGAGCCTTTGCATTGAGGGCTATCTGAAAACGGCTGTGGCGCTGAAGTTGCGTGAGAATGTGGAGTTGGTGGCATGTGAAACCCGCATGTGGAGCATTCGTTTGTGTGGGATGCTCACCAAGCTTCATTTCAGTCCGAGACACTCAAAGGGCACTAAGCATGGCGTGTGAAAACTGAGTTTCCTTGAGAGCTGCTTGGAAGCCTGATGGTGTGTGAAGTTGGTGAGCCAAATGGAGTTGTTCTCCCACAAGAACCACTCGGCTGATCCTTCTTCAATATTCCCTTCACCAACATGCAGTGTTTCCTTGATTGAATTAGCTCTCACACCAATATTTGTGTCTAGAGCCTTTGCATTGAGGGCTATCTGAAAACGGCTGTGACGCTGAAGTTGCCTGAGAATGTGGAGTTGGTGGCATGTGAAACCCGCATGTGGAGCATTCGTTTGTGTGGGATGCTCTACCAGGTTCACTCCTAGATAATGCACTCAAAGGGCACTAAGCATAGAGTGTGAAAACTGAGTTTCCTTGAGAGCTGCTTGGAAGCCTGATGGTGTGTGAAGTTAGTGAGCCAAATGGAGTTGTTCTCCCACAAGAACCACTCGGCTGATCCTTCTTCAATATGCCCTTCACCAACATGCAGTGTTTCCTTGATTGAATTAGCTCTCACAACAATATTTGCGTCTAGAGCCTTTGCATTGAGGGCTATCTGAAAACGGCTGTGGCGCTGAAGTTGCCTGAGAATGTGTAGTTGGTGGCATGTGAAACCCGCTTGTGGAGCATTCGTTTGTGTGGGATGCTCACCAAGCTTCATTTCAGTCCTAGGTACTCAAAGGGCACTAAGCATAGAGTGTGAAAACTGAGTTTCCTTGAGAGCTGCTTGGAAGCCTGATGGTGTGTGAAGTTAGTGAGCCAAATGGAGTTGTTCTCCCACAAGAACCACTCGGCTGATCCTTCTTCAATATGCCCTTCACCAACATGCAGTGTTTCCTTGATTGAATTAGCTCTCACACCAATATTTGCGTCTAGAGCCTTTGCATTGAGGGCTATCTGAAAACGGCTGTGGCGCTGAAGTTGCCTGAGAATGTGGAGTTGGTGGCATGTGAAACCCGCATGTGGAGCATTCGTTTGTGTGGAATGCTCTACCAGGTTCACTCCTAGATAATGCACTCAAAGGGCACTAAGCATAGAGTGTGAAAACTGAGTTTCCTTGAGAGCTGCTTGGAAGCCTGATGGTGTGTGAAGTTAGTGAGCCAAATGGAGTTGTTCTCCCACAAGAACCACTCGGCTGATCCTTCTTCAATATGCCCTTCACCAACATGTTGTGTTTCCTTGATTGAATTAGCTCTCACACCAGTATTT
The DNA here is from genome assembly GCF_030435755.1 of Ochotona princeps. NCBI lineage: Eukaryota > Metazoa > Chordata > Mammalia > Lagomorpha > Ochotonidae > Ochotona > Ochotona princeps. Next base: position 58,455 of record NW_026700309.1, on the reverse strand, counting down.
GCGTCTAGAGCCTTTGCATTGAGGGCTATCTGAAAACGGCTGTGGCGCTGAATTTGCCTGAGAATGTGTAGTTGGTGGCATGTGAAACCCGCATGTGGAGCATTCGTTTGTGTGGGTTGCTCACCAAGCTTCATTTCAGTCCTAGGCACTCAAAGGGTACTAAGCATAGAGTGTGAAAACTGAGTTTCCTTGAGAGCTGCTTGGAAGCCTGATGGTGTGTGAAGTTGGTGAGCCAAATGGAGTTGTTCTCCCACAAGAACCACTCGGCTGATCCTTCTTCAATATTCCCTTCACCAACATGCAGTGTTTCCTTGATTGAATTAGCTCTCACACCAATATTTGTGTCTAGAGCCTTTGCATTGAGGGCTATCTGAAAACGGCTGTGACGCTGAAGTTGCCTGAGAATGTGGAGTTGGTGGCATGTGAAACCCGCATGTGGAGCATTCGTTTGTGTGGGATGCTCTACCAGGTTCACTCCTAGATAATGCACTCAAAGGGCACTAAGCATAGAGTGTGAAAACTGAGTTTCCTTGAGAGCTGCTTGGAAGCCTGATGGTGTGTGAAGTTAGTGAGCCAAATGGAGTTGTTCTCCCACAAGAACCACTCGGCTGATCCTTCTTCAATATTCCCTTCACCAACATGCAGTGTTTCCTTGATTGAATTAGCTCTCACACCAATATTTGCGTCTAGAGCCTTTGCATTGAGGGCTATCTGAAAACGGCTGTGGCGCTGAAGTTGCCTGAGAATGTGGAGTTGATGGCATGTGAAACCCGCATGTGGAGCATTCGTTTGTGTGGGATGCTCTACCAGGTTCACTCCTAGATAATGCACTCAAAGGGCACTAAGCATAGAGTGTGAAAACTGAGTTTCCTTGAGAGCTGCTTGGAAGCCTGATGGTGTGTGAAGTTAGTGAGCCAAATGGAGTTGTTCTCCCACAAGAACCACTCGGCTGATCCTTCTTCAATATGCCCTTCACCCTCATGTTGTGTTTCCTTGATTGAATTAGCTCTCACACCAGTATTTGCGTCTAGAGCCTTTGCATTGAGGGCTATCTGAAAACGGCTGTGGTGCTGAAGTTGCCTGAGAATGTGGAGTTGGTGGCATGTGAAACCCGCATGTGGAGCATTCGTTTGTGTGGGATGCTCTACCAGGTTCGTTCCTAGATAATGCACTCAAAGGGCACTAAGTATAGAGTGTGAAAACTGAGTTTCCTTGAGAGCTGCTTGGAAGCCTGATGGTGTGTGAAGTTAGTGAGCCAAATGGAGTTGTTCTCCCACAAGAACCACTCGGCTGATCCTTCTTCAATATGCCCTTCACCAACATGCAGTGTTTCGTTGATTGAATTAGCTCTCACACCAATATTTGCGTCTAGAGCCTTTGCATTGAGGGCTATCTGAAAACGGCTGTGGCGCTGAAGTTGCCTGTGAATGTGGAGTTGGTGGCATGTGAAACCCGCATGTGGAGCATTCGTTTGTGTGGGATGCTCACCAAGCTTCATTTCAGTCCTAGGCACTCAAAGGGTACTAAGCATAGAGTGTGAAAACTGAGTTTCCTTGAGAGCTGCTTGGAAGCCTGATGGTGTGTGAAGTTAGTGAGCCAAATGGAGTTGTTCTCCCACAAGAACCACTCGGCTGATCCTTCTTCAATATGCCCTTCACCAACATGCAGTGTTTCCTTGATTGAATTAGCTCTCACACCAATATTTGCGTCTAGAGCCTTTGCATTGAGGGCTATCTGAAAACGGCTGTGGCGCTGAATTTGCCTGAGAATGTGTAGTTGGTGGCATGTGAAACCCGCTTGTGGAGCATTCGTTTGTGTGGGATGCTCACCAAGCTTCATTTCAGTCCGAGACACTCAAAGGGCACTAAGCATGGCGTGTGAAAACTGAGTTTCCTTGAGAGCTGCTTGGAAGCCTGATGGTGTGTGAAGTTGGTGAGCCAAATGGAGTTGTTCTCCCACAAGAACCACTCGGCTGATCCTTCTTCAATATTCCCTTCACCAACATGCAGTGTTTCCTTGATTGAATTAGCTCTCACACCAATATTTGTGTCTAGAGCCTTTGCATTGAGGGCTATCTGAAAACGGCTGTGACGCTGAAGTTGCCTGAGAATGTGGAGTTGGTGGCATGTGAAACCCGCATGTGGAGCATTCGTTTGTGTGGGATGCTCTACCAGGTTGACTCCTAGATAATGCACTCAAAGGGCACTAAGCATAGAGTGTGAAAACTGAGTTTCCTTGAGAGCTGCTTGGAAGCCTGATGGTGTGTGAAGTTAGTGAGCCAAATGGAGTTGTTCTCCCTCAAGAACCACTCGGCTGATCCTTCTTCAATATGCCCTTCACCAACATGCAGTGTTTCCTTGATTGAATTAGCTCTCACACCAATATTTGCATCTAGAGCCTTTGCATTGAGGGCTATCTGAAAACGGCTGTGGCGCTGAATTTGCCTGAGAATGTGTAGTTGGTGGCATGTGAAACCCGCTTGTGGAGCATTCGTTTGTGTGGGATGCTCACCAAGCTTCATTTCAGTCCTAGGCACTCAAAGGGCACTAAGCATGGCGTGTGAAAACTGAGTTTCCTTGAGAGCTGCTTGGAAGCCTGATGGTGTGTGAAGTTAGTGAGCCAAATGGAGTTGTTCTCCCACAAGAACCACTCGGCTGATCCTTCTTCAATATTCCCTTCACCAACATGTTGTGTTTCCTTGATTGAATTAGCTCTCACACCAATATTTGTGTCTAGAGCCTTTGCATTGAGGGCTATCTGAAAACGGCTGTGGCGCTGAAGTTGCCTGAGAATGTGGAGTTGGTGGCATGTGAAACCCGCATGTGGAGCATTCGTTTGTGTGGGATGCTCTACCAGGTTCACTCCTAGATAATGCACTCAAAGGGCACTAAGCATAGAGTGTGAAAACTGAGTTTCCTTGAGAGCTGCTTGGAAGCCTGATGGTGTGTGAAGTTAGTGAGCCAAATGGAGTTGTTCTCCCACAAGAACCACTCGGCTGATCCTTCTTCAATATGCCCTTCACCAACATGTTGTGTTTCCTTGATTGAATTAGCTCTCACACCAGTATTTGCGTCTAGAGCCTTTGCATTGAGGGCTATCTGAAAACGGCTGTGGTGCTGAAGTTGCCTGAGAATGTGGAGTTGGTGGCATGTGAAACCCGCATGTGGAGCATTCGTTTGTGTGGGATGCTCTACCAGGTTCGTTCCTAGATAATGCACTCAAAGGGCACTAAGTATAGAGTGTGAAAACTGAGTTTCCTTGAGAGCTGCTTGGAAGCCTGATGGTGTGTGAAGTTAGTGAGCCAAATGGAGTTGTTCTTCCACAAGAACCACTCGGCTGATCCTTCTTCAATATGCCCTTCACCAACATGCAGTGTTTCCTTGATTGAATTAGCTCTCACACCAGTATTTGCGTCTAGAGCCTTTGCATTGAGGGCTATCTGAAAACGGCTGTGGCGCTGAAGTTGCATGAGAATGTGGAGTTGGTGGCATGTGAAACCCGCATGTGGAGCATTCGTTTGTGTGGGATGCTCACCAAGCTTCATTTCAGTCCTAGGCACTCAAAGGGTATTAAGCATAGAGTGTGAAAACTGAGTTTCCTTGAGAGCTGCTTGGAAGCCTGATGGTGTGTGAAGTTAGTGAGCCAAATGGAGTTGTTCTCCCACAAGAACCACTCGGCTGATCCTTCTTCAATATGCCCTTCACCAACATGCAGTGTTTCCTTGATTGAATTAGCTCTCACACCAATATTTGCGTCTAGAGCCTTTGCATTGAGGGCTATCTGAAAACGGCTGTGGCGCTGAAGTTGACTGTGAATGTGGAGTTGGTGGCATGTGAAACCCGCATGTGGAGCATTCGTTTGTGTGGGATGCTCTACCAGGTTCACTCCTAGATAATGCACTCAAAGGGCACTAAGCATAGAGTGTGAAAACTGAGTTTCCTTGAGAGCTGCTTGGAAGCCTGATGGTGTGTGAAGTTAGTGAGCCAAATGGAGTTGTTCTCCCTCAAGAACCACTCGGCTGATCCTTCTTCAATATGCCCTTCACCAACATGCAGTGTTTCCTTGATTGAATTAGCTCTCATACCAATATTTGCGTCTAGAGCCTTTGCATTGAGGGCTATCTGAAAACGGCTGTGGCGCTGAAGTTTCCTGTGAATGTGGAGTTGGTGGCATGTGAAACCCGCATGTGGAGCATTCGTTTGTGTGGGATGCTCTACCAGGTTCACTCCTAGATAATGCACTCAAAGGGCACTAAGCATAGAGTGTGAAAACTGAGTTTCCTTGAGAGCTGCTTGGAAGCCTGATAGTGTGTGAAGTTAGTGAGCCAAATGGAGTTGTTCTCCCTCAAGAACCACTCGGCTGATCCTTCTTCAATATGCCCTTCACCAACATGCAGTGTTTCCTTGATTGAATTAGCTCTCATACCAATATTTGCGTCTAGAGCCTTTGCATTGAGGGCTATCTGAAAACGGCTGTGGCGCTGAAGTTGCCTGTGAATGTGGAGTTGGTGGCATGTGAAACCCGCATGTGGAGCATTCGTATATGTTTGATGCTCTACCAGGTTCATTCCTAGATAATGCACCTAAAGGGCACTAAGCATGGCGTGTGAAAACTGAGTTTCCTTGAGAGCTGCTTGGAAGCCTGATGGTGTGTGAAGTTGGTGAGCCAAATGGAGTTGTTCTCCCACAAGAACCACTCGGCTGATCCTTCTTCAATATTCCCTTCACCAACATGCAGTGTTTCCTTGATTGAATTAGCTCTCACACCAATATTTGTGTCTAGAGCCTTTGCATTGAGGGCTATCTGAAAACGGCTGTGACGCTGAAGTTGCCTGAGAATGTGGAGTTGGTGGCATGTGAAACCCGCATGTGGAGCATTCGTTTGTGTGGGATGCTCTACCAGGTTCACTCCTAGATAATGCACTCAAAGGGCACTAAGCATAGAGTGTGAAAACTGAGTTTCCTTGAGAGCTGCTTGGAAGCCTGATGGTGTGTGAAGTTAGTGAGCCAAATGGAGTTGTTCTCCCACAAGAACCACTCGGCTGATCCTTCTTCAATATGCCCTTCACCAACATGCAGTGTTTCCTTGATTGAATTAGCTCTCACAACAATATTTGCGTCTAGAGCCTTTGCATTGAGGGCTATCTGAAAACGGCTGTGGCGCTGAAGTTGCCTGAGAATGTGTAGTTGGTGGCATGTGAAACCCGCTTGTGGAGCATTCGTTTGTGTGGGATGCTCACCAAGCTTCATTTCAGTCCTAGGTACTCAAAGGGCACTAAGCATAGAGTGTGAAAACTGAGTTTCCTTGAGAGCTGCTTGGAAGCCTGATGGTGTGTGAAGTTAGTGAGCCAAATGGAGTTGTTCTCCCACAAGAACCACTCGGCTGATCCTTCTTCAATATTCCCTTCACCAACATGCAGTGTTTCCTTGATTGAATTAGCTCTCACACCAATATTTGCGTCTAGAGCCTTTGCATTGAGGGCTATCTGAAAACGGCTGTGGCGCTGAAGTTGCCTGAGAATGTGGAGTTGGTGGCATGTGAAACCCGCATGTGGAGCATTCGTTTGTGTGGGATGCTCTACCAGGTTGACTCCTAGATAATGCACTCAAAGGGCACTAAGCATAGAGTGTGAAAACTGAGTTTCCTTGAGAGCTGCTTGGAAGCCTGATGGTGTGTCAAGTTAGTGAGCCAAATGGAGTTGTTCTCCCACAAGAACCACTCGGCTGATCCTTCTTCAATATGCCCTTCACCAACATGTTGTGTTTCCTTGATTGAATTAGCTCTCACACCAGTATTTGCGTCTAGAGCCTTTGCATTGAGGGCTATCTGAAAACGGCTGTGGCGCTGAATTTGCCTGAGAATGTGTAGTTGGTGGCATGTGAAACCCGCATGTGGAGCATTCGTTTGTGTGGGTTGCTCACCAAGCTTCATTTCAGTCCTAGGCACTCAAAGGGTACTAAGCATAGAGTGTGAAAACTGAGTTTCCTTGAGAGCTGCTTGGAAGCCTGATGATGTGTGAAGTTAGTGAGCCAAATGGAGTTGTTCTCCCTCAAGAACCACTCGGCTGATCCTTCTTCAATATGCCCTTCACCAACATGCAGTGTTTCCTTGATTGAATTAGCTCTCACACCAATATTTGCGTCTAGAGCCTTTGCATTGAGGGCTATCTGAAAACGGCTGTGGCGCTGAATTTGCCTGAGAATGTGTAGTTGGTGGCATGTGAAACCCGCTTGTGGAGCATTCGTTTGTGTGGGATGCTCACCAAGCTTCTTTTCAGTCCTAGGCACTCAAAGGGTACTAAGCCTAGAGTGTGAAAACAGAGTTTCCTTGAGAGCTGCTTGGAAGCCTGATGGTGTGTGAAGTTAGTGAGCCAAATGGAGTTGTTCTCCCACAAGAACCACTCGGCTGATCCTTCTTCAATATTCCCTTCACCAACATGTTGTGTTTCCTTGATTGAATTAGCTCTCACACCAATATTTGTGTCTAGAGCCTTTGCATTGAGGGCTATCTGAAAACGGCTGTGGCGCTGAAGTTGCCTGAGAATGTGGAGTTGATGGCATGTGAAACCCGCATGTGGAGCATTCGTTTGTGTGGGATGCTCTACCAGGTTCACTCCTAGATAATGCACTCAAAGGGCACTAAGCATAGAGTGTGAAAACTGAGTTTCCTTGAGAGCTGCTTGGAAGCCTGATGGTGTGTGAAGTTAGTGAGCCAAATGGAGTTGTTCTCCCACAAGAACCACTCGGCTGATCCTTCTTCAATATGCCCTTCACCCTCATGTTGTGTTTCCTTGATTGAATTAGCTCTCACACCAGTATTTGCGTCTAGAGCCTTTGCATTGAGGGCTATCTGAAAACGGCTGTGGTGCTGAAGTTGCCTGAGAATGTGGAGTTGGTGGCATGTGAAACCCGCATGTGGAGCATTTGTTTTTGTGGGATGCTCTACCAGGTTCGTTCCTAGATAATGCACTCAAAGGGCACTAAGTATAGAGTGTGAAAACTGAGTTTCCTTGAGAGCTGCTTGGAAGCCTGATGGTGTGTGAAGTTAGTGAGCCAAATGGAGTTGTTCTCCCACAAGAACCACTCGGCTGATCCTTCTTCAATATGCCCTTCACCAACATGCAGTGTTTCGTTGATTGAATTAGCTCTCACACCAATATTTGCGTCTAGAGCCTTTGCATTGAGGGCTATCTGAAAACGGCTGTGGCGCTGAAGTTGCCTGTGAATGTGGAGTTGGTGGCATGTGAAACCCGCATGTGGAGCATTCGTTTGTGTGGGATGCTCACCAAGAGTCATTTCAGTCCTAGGCACTCAAAGGGTACTAAGCATAGAGTGTGAAAACTGAGTTTCCTTGAGAGCTGCTTGGAAGCCTGATGGTGTGTGAAGTTAGTGAGCCAAATGGAGTTGTTCTCCCACAAGAACCACTCGGCTGATCCTTCTTCAATATGCCCTTCACCAACATGCAGTGTTTCCTTGATTGAATTAGCTTTCACACCAATATTTGCGTCTAGAGCCTTTGCATTGAGGGCTATCTGAAAACGGCTGTGGCGCTGAATTTGCCTGAGAATGTGTAGTTGGTGGCATGTGAAACCCGCTTGTGGAGCATTCGTTTGTGTGGGATGCTCACCAAGCTTCATTTCAGTCCGAGACACTCAAAGGGCACTAAGCATGGCGTGTGAAAACTGAGTTTCCTTGAGAGCTGCTTGGAAGCCTGATGGTGTGTGAAGTTGGTGAGCCAAATGGAGTTGTTCTCCCACAAGAACCACTCGGCTGATCCTTCTTCAATATTCCCTTCATCAACATGCAGTGTTTCCTTGATTGAATTAGCTCTCACACCAATATTTGTGTCTAGAGCCTTTGCATTGAGGGCTATCTGAAAACGGCTGTGACGCTGAAGTTGCCTGAGAATGTGGAGTTGGTGGCATGTGAAACCCGCATGTGGAGCATTCGTTTGTGTGGGATGCTCTACCAGGTTGACTCCTAGATAATGCACTCAAAGGGCACTAAGCATAGAGTGTGAAAACTGAGTTTCCTTGAGAGCTGCTTGGAAGCCTGATGGTGTGTGAAGTTAGTGAGCCAAATGGAGTTGTTCTCCCTCAAGAACCACTCGGCTGATCCTTCTTCAATATGCCCTTCACCAACATGCAGTGTTTCCTTGATTGAATTAGCTCTCACACCAATATTTGCATCTAGAGCCTTTGCATTGAGGGCTATCTGAAAACGGCTGTGGCGCTGAATTTGCCTGAGAATGTGTAGTTGGTGGCATGTGAAACCCGCTTGTGGAGCATTCGTTTGTGTGGGATGCTCACCAAGCTTCATTTCAGTCCTAGGCACTCAAAGGGCACTAAGCATGGCGTGTGAAAACTGAGTTTCCTTGAGAGCTGCTTGGAAGCCTGATGGTGTGTGAAGTTAGTGAGCCAAATGGAGTTGTTCTCCCACAAGAACCACTCGGCTGATCCTTCTTCAATATTCCCTTCACCAACATGTTGTGTTTCCTTGATTGAATTAGCTCTCACACCAATATTTGTGTCTAGAGCCTTTGCATTGAGGGCTATCTGAAAACGGCTGTGGCGCTGAAGTTGCCTGAGAATGTGGAGTTGGTGGCATGTGAAACCCGCATGTGGAGCATTCGTTTGTGTGGGATGCTCTACCAGGTTCGTTCCTAGATAATGCACTCAAAGGGCACTAAGTATAGAGTGTGAAAACTGAGTTTCCTTGAGAGCTGCTTGGAAGCCTGATGGTGTGTGAAGTTAGTGAGCCAAATGGAGTTGTTCTCCCACAAGAACCACTCGGCTGATCCTTCTTCAATATGCCCTTCACCAACATGCAGTGTTTCCTTGATTGAATTAGCTCTCACACCAGTATTTGCGTCTAGAGCCTTTGCATTGAGGGCTATCTGAAAACGGCTGTGGCGCTGAAGTTGCATGAGAATGTGGAGTTGGTGGCATGTGAAACCCGCATGTGGAGCATTCGTTTGTGTGGGATGCTCACCAAGCTTCATTTCAGTCCTAGGCACTCAAAGGGTATTAAGCATAGAGTGTGAAAACTGAGTTTCCTTGAGAGCTGCTTGGAAGCCTGATGGTGTGTGAAGTTAGTGAGCCAAATGGAGTTGTTCTCCCACAAGAACCACTCGGCTGATCCTTCTTCAATATGCCCTTCACCAACATGCAGTGTTTCGTTGATTGAATTAGCTCTCACACCAATATTTGCGTCTAGAGCCTTTGCATTGAGGGCTATCTGAAAACGGCTGTGGCGCTGAAGTTGCCTGTGAATGTGGAGTTGGTGGCATGTGAAACCCGCATGTGGAGCATTCGTTTGTGTGGGATGCTCTACCAGGTTCACTCCTAGATAATGCACTCAAAGGGCACTAAGCATAGAGTGTGAAAACTGAGTTTCCTTGAGAGCTGCTTGGAAGCCTGATGGTGTGTGAAGTTAGTGAGCCAAATGGAGTTGTTCTCCCTCAAGAACCACTCGGCTGATCCTTCTTCAATATGCCCTTCACCAACATGCAGTGTTTCCTTGATTGAATTAGCTCTCATACCAATATTTGCGTCTAGAGCCTTTGCATTGAGGGCTATCTGAAAACGGCTGTGGCGCTGAAGTTGCCTGTGAATGTGGAGTTGGTGGCATGTGAAACCCGCATGTGGAGCATTCGTTTGTGTGGGATGCTCTACCAGGTTCACTCCTAGATAATGCACTCAAAGGGCACTAAGCATAGAGTGTGAAAACTGAGTTTCCTTGAGAGCTGCTTGGAAGCCTGATGGTGTGTGAAGTTAGTGAGCCAAATGGAGTTGTTCTCCCTCAAGAACCACTCGGCTGATCCTTCTTCAATATGCCCTTCACCAACATGCAGTGTTTCCTTGATTGAATTAGCTCTCATACCAATATTTGCGTCTAGAGCCTTTGCATTGAGGGCTATCTGAAAACGGCTGTGGCGCTGAAGTTGCCTGTGAATGTGGAGTTGGTGGCATGTGAAACCCGCATGTGGAGCATTCGTTTATGTTTGATGCTCTACCAGGTTCATTCCTAGATAATGCACCTAAAGGGCACTAAGCATAGAGTGTGAAAACTGAGTTTCCTTGAGAGCTGCTTGGAAGCCTGATGGTGTGTGAAGTTAGTGAGCCAAATGGAGTTGTTCTCCCACAAGAACCACTCGGCTGATCCTTCTTCAATATGCCCTTCACCAACATGCAGTGTTTCCTTGATTGAATTAGCTCTCACACCAATATTTGCGTCTAGAGCCTTTGCATTGAGGGCTATCTGAAAACGGCTGTGGCGCTGAATTTGCCTGAGAATGTGTAGTTGGTGGCATGTGAAACCCGCTTGTGGAGCATTCGTTTGTGTTGGATGCTCACCAAGCTTCATTTCAGTCCGAGACACTCAAAGGGCACTAAGCATAGAGTGTGAAAACTGAGTTTCCTTGAGAGCTGCTTGGAAGCCTGATGGTGTGTGAAGTTAGTGAGCCAAATGGAGTTGTTCTCCCACAAGAACCACTCGGCTGATCCTTCTTCAATATTCCCTTCACCAACATGCAGTGTTTCCTTGATTGAATTAGCTCTCACACCAATATTTGCGTCTAGAGCCTTTGCATTGAGGGCTATCTGAAAACGGCTGTGGCGCTGAAGTTGCCTGAGAATGTGGAGTTGGTGGCATGTGAAACCCGCATGTGGAGCATTCGTTTGTGTGGGATGCTCTACCAGGTTCACTCCTAGATAATGCACTCAAAGGGCACTAAGCATAGAGTGTGAAAACTGAGTTTCCTTGAGAGCTGCTTGGAAGCCTGATGGTGTGTGAAGTTAGTGAGCCAAATGGAGTTGTTCTCCCACAAGAACCACTCGGCTGATCCTTCTTCAATATGCCCTTCACCAACATGTTGTGTTTCCTTGATTGAATTAGCTCTCACACCAGTATTTGCGTCTAGAGCCTTTGCATTGAGGGCTATCTGAAAACGGCTGTGGCGCTGAAGTTGCCTGAGAATGTGGAGTTGGTGGCATGTGAAACCCGCATGTGGAGCATTCGTTTGTGTGGGTTGCTCACCAAGCTTCATTTCAGTCCTAGGCACTCAAAGGGTACTAAGCATAGAGTGTGAAAACTGAGTTTCCTTGAGAGCTGCTTGGAAGCCTGATGATGTGTGAAGTTAGTGAGCCAAATGGAGTTGTTCTCCCTCAAGAACCACTCGGCTGATCCTTCTTCAATATGCCCTTCACCAACATGCAGTGTTTCCTTGATTGAATTAGCTCTCACACCAATATTTGCGTCTAGAGCCTTTGCATTGAGGGCTATCTGAAAACGGCTGTGGCGCTGAATTTGCCTGAGAATGTGTAGTTGGTGGCATGTGAAACCCGCTTGTGGAGCATTCGTTTGTGTGGGATGCTCACCAAGCTTCATTTCAGTCCTAGGCACTCAAAGGGTACTAAGCATAGAGTGTGAAAACTGAGTTTCCTTGAGAGCTGCTTGGAAGCCTGATGGTGTGTGAAGTTGGTGAGCCAAATGGAGTTGTTCTCCCACAAGAACCACTCGGCTGATCCTTCTTCAATATTCCCTTCACCAACATGCAGTGTTTCCTTGATTGAATTAGCTCTCACACCAATATTTGTGTCTAGAGCCTTTGCATTGAGGGCTATCTGAAAACGGCTGTGACGCTGAAGTTGCCTGAGAATGTGGAGTTGGTGGCATGTGAAACCCGCATGTGGAGCATTCGTTTGTGTGGGATGCTCTACCAGGTTCACTCCTAGATAATGCACTCAAAGGGCACTAAGCATAGAGTGTGAAAACTGAGTTTCCTTGAGAGCTGCTTGGAAGCCTGATGGTGTGTGAAGTTAGTGAGCCAAATGGAGTTGTTCTCCCACAAGAACCACTCGGCTGATCCTTCTTCAATATTCCCTTCACCAACATGCAGTGTTTCCTTGATTGAATTAGCTCTCACACCAATATTTGCGTCTAGAGCCTTTGCATTGAGGGCTATCTGAAAACGGCTGTGGCGCTGAATTTGCCTGAGAATGTGTAGTTGGTGGCATGTGAAACCCGCTTCTGGAGCATTCGTTTGTGTGGGATGCTCACCAAGCTTCATTTCAGTCCTAGGCACTCAAAGGGCACTAAGCATGGCGTGTGAAAACTGAGTTTCCTTGAGAGCTGCTTGGAAGCCTGATGGTGTGTGAAGTTAGTGAGCCAAATGGAGTTGTTCTCCCACAAGAACCACTCGGCTGATCCTTCTTCAATATTCCCTTCACCAACATGTTGTGTTTCCTTGATTGAATTAGCTCTCACACCAATATTTGTGTCTAGAGCCTTTGCATTGAGGGCTATCTGAAAACGGCTGTGGCGCTGAAGTTGCCTGAGAATGTGGAGTTGATGGCATGTGAAACCCGCATGTGGAGCATTCGTTTGTGTGGGATGCTCTACCAGGTTCACTCCTAGATAATGCACTCAAAGGGCACTAAGCATAGAGTGTGAAAACTGAGTTTCCTTGAGAGCTGCTTGGAAGCCTGATGGTGTGTGAAGTTAGTGAGCCAAATGGAGTTGTTCTCCCACAAGAACCACTCGGCTGATCCTTCTTCAATATGCCCTTCACCCTCATGTTGTGTTTCCTTGATTGAATTAGCTCTCACACCAGTATTTGCGTCTAGAGCCTTTGCATTGAGGGCTATCTGAAAACGGCTGTGGTGCTGAAGTTGCCTGAGAATGTGGAGTTGGTGGCATGTGAAACCCGCATGTGGAGCATTCGTTTGTGTGGGATGCTCTACCAGGTTCGTTCCTAGATAATGCACTCAAAGGGCACTAAGTATAGAGTGTGAAAACTGAGTTTCCTTGAGAGCTGCTTGGAAGCCTGATGGTGTGTGAAGTTAGTTAGCCAAATGGAGTTGTTCTCCCACAAGAACCACTCGGCTGATCCTTCTTCAATATGCCCTTCACCAACATGCAGTGTTTCCTTGATTGAATTAGCTCTCACACCAGTGTTTGCGTCTAGAGCCTTTGCATTGAGGGCTATCTGAAAACGGCTGTGGCGCTGAAGTTGCATGAGAATGTGGAGTTGGTGGCATGTGAAACCCGCATGTGGAGCATTCGTTTGTGTGGGATGCTCACCAAGCTTCATTTCAGTCCTAGGCACTCAAAGGGTATTAAGCATAGAGTGTGAAAACTGAGTTTCCTTGAGAGCTGCTTGGAAGCCTGATGGTGTGTGAAGTTAGTGAGCCAAATGGAGTTGTTCTCCCACAAGAACCACTCGGCTGATCCTTCTTCAATATGCCCTTCACCAACATGCAGTGTTTCGTTGATTGAATTAGCTCTCACACCAATATTTGCGTCTAGAGCCTTTGCATTGAGGGCTATCTGAAAACGGCTGTGGCGCTGAAGTTGCATGAGAATGTGGAGTTGGTGGCATGTGAAAACCGCATGTGGAGCATTCGTTTGTGTGGGATGCTCTACCAGGTTCACTCCTAGATAATGCACTCAAAGGGCACTAAGCATAGAGTGTGAAAACTGAGTTTCCTTGAGAGCTGCTTGGAAGCCTGATGGTGTGTGAAGTTAGTGAGCCAAATGGAGTTGTTCTCCCTCAAGAACCACTCGGCTGATCCTTCTTCAATATGCCCTTCACCAACATGCAGTGTTTCCTTGATTGAATTAGCTCTCATACCAATATTTGCGTCTAGAGCCTTTGCATTGAGGGCTATCTGAAAACGGCTGTGGCGCTGAAGTTGCCTGTGAATGTGGAGTTGGTGGCATGTGAAAACCGCATGTGGAGCATTCGTTTGTGTGGGATGCTCTACCAGGTTCACTCCTAGATAATGCACTCAAAGGGCACTAAGCATAGAGTGTGAAAACTGAGTTTCCTTGAGAGCTGCTTGGAAGCCTGATGGTGTGTGAAGTTAGTGAGCCAAATGGAGTTGTTCTCCCTCAAGAACCACTCGGCTAATCCTTCTTCAATATGCCCTTCACCAACATGCAGTGTTTCCTTGATTGAATTAGCTCTCATACCAATATTTGCGTCTAGAGCCTTTGCATTGAGGGCTATCTGAAAACGGCTGTGGCGCTGAAGTTGCCTGTGAATGTGGAGTTGGTGGCATGTGAAACCCGCATGTGGAGCATTCGTTTATGTTTGATGCTCTACCAGGTTCATTCCTAGATAATGCACCTAAAGGGCACTAAGCATAGAGTGTGAAAACTGAGTTTCCTTGAGAGCTGCTTGGAAGCCTGATGGTGTGTGAAGTTAGTGAGCCAAATGGAGTTGTTCTCCCACAAGAACCACTCGGCTGATCCTTCTTCAATATGCCCTTCACCAACATGCAGTGTTTCCTTGATTGAATTAGCTCTCACACAAATATTTGCGTCTAGAGCCTTTGCATTGAGGGCTATCTGAAAACGGCTGTGGCGCTGAATTTGCCTGAGAATGTGTAGTTGGTGGCATGTGAAACCCGCTTGTGGAGCATTCGTTTGTGCGGGATGCTCACCAAGCTTCATTTCAGTCCGAGACACTCAAAGGGCACTAAGCATGGCGTGTGAAAACTGAGTTTCCTTGAGAGCTGCTTGGAAGCCTGATGGTGTGTGAAGTTGGTGAGCCAAATGGAGTTGTTCTCCCACAAGAACCACTCGGCTGATCCTTCTTCAATATTCCCTTCACCAACATGCAGTGTTTCCTTGATTGAATTAGCTCTCACACCAATATTTGTGTCTAGAGCCTTTGCATTGAGGGCTATCTGAAAACGGCTGTGACGCTGAAGTTGCCTGAGAATGTGGAGTTGGTGGCATGTGAAACCCGCATGTGGAGCATTCGTTTGTGTGGGATGCTCTACCAGGTTGACTCCTAGATAATGCACTCAAAGGGCACTAAGCATAGAGTGTGAAAACTGAGTTTCCTTGAGAGCTGCTTGGAAGCCTGATGGTGTGTGAAGTTAGTGAGCCAAATGGAGTTGTTCTCCCTCAAGAACCACTCGGCTGATCCTTCTTCAATATGCCCTTCACCAACATGCAGTGTTTCCTTGATTGAATTAGCTCTCATACCAATATTTGCGTCTAGAGCCTTTGCATTGAGGGCTATCTGAAAACGGCTGTGGCGCTGAAGTTGCCTGTGAATGTGGAGTTGGTGGCATGTGAAACCCGCATGTGGAGCATTCGTTTATGTTTGATGCTCTACCAGGTTCATTCCTAGATAATGCACCTAAAGGGCACTAAGCATAGAGTGTGAAAACTGAGTTTCCTTGAGAGCTGCTTGGAAGCCTGATGGTGTGTGAAGTTAGTGAGCCAAATGGAGTTGTTCTCCCACAAGAACCACTCGGCTGATCCTTCTTCAATATGCCCTTCACCAACATGCAGTGTTTCCTTGATTGAATTAGCTCTCACACCAATATTTGCG
This sequence comes from Ochotona princeps, assembly GCF_030435755.1. NCBI lineage: Eukaryota > Metazoa > Chordata > Mammalia > Lagomorpha > Ochotonidae > Ochotona > Ochotona princeps. Next base: position 43,107 of record NW_026700309.1, on the reverse strand, counting down.
TCTAGAGCCTTTGCATTGAGGGCTATCTGAAAACGGCTGTGGCGCTGAATTTGCCTGAGAATGTGTAGTTGGTGGCATGTGAAACCCGCTTGTGGAGCATTCGTTTGTGCGGGATGCTCACCAAGCTTCATTTCAGTCCGAGACACTCAAAGGGCACTAAGCATAGAGTGTGAAAACTGAGTTTCCTTGAGAGCTGCTTGGAAGCCTGATGGTGTGTGAAGTTGGTGAGCCAAATGGAGTTGTTCTCCCACAAGAACCACTCGGCTGATCCTTCTTCAATATTCCCTTCACCAACATGCAGTGTTTCCTTGATTGAATTAGCTCTCACACCAATATTTGTGTCTAGAGCCTTTGCATTGAGGGCTATCTGAAAACGGCTGTGGCGCTGAAGTTGCCTGAGAATGTGGAGTTGGTGGCATGTGAAACCCGCATGTGGAGCATTCGTTTGTGTGGGATGCTCTACCAGGTTCACTCCTAGATAATGCACTCAAAGGGCACTAAGCATAGAGTGTGAAAACTGAGTTTCCTTGAGAGCTGCTTGGAAGCCTGATGGTGTGTGAAGTTAGTGAGCCAAATGGAGTTGTTCTCCCACAAGAACCACTCGGCTGATCCTTCTTCAATATGCCCTTCACCAACATGTTGTGTTTCCTTGATTGAATTAGCTCTCACACCAGTATTTGCGTCTAGAGCCTTTGCATTGAGGGCTATCTGAAAACGGCTGTGGTGCTGAAGTTGCCTGAGAATGTGGAGTTGGTGGCATGTGAAACCCGCATGTGGAGCATTCGTTTGTGTGGGATGCTCTACCAGGTTCGTTCCTAGATAATGCACTCAAAGGGCACTAAGTATAGAGTGTGAAAACTGAGTTTCCTTGAGAGCTGCTTGGAAGCCTGATGGTGTGTGAAGTTAGTGAGCCAAATGGAGTTGTTCTCCCACAAGAACCACTCGGCTGATCCTTCTTCAATATGCCCTTCACCAACATGCAGTGTTTCCTTGATTGAATTAGCTCTCACACCAATATTTGTGTCTAGAGCCTTTGCATTGAGGGCTATCTGAAAACGGCTGTGGCGCTGAAGTTGCATGAGAATGTGGAGTTGGTGGCATGTGAAACCCGCATGTGGAGCATTCGTTTGTGTGGGATGCTCACCAAGCTTCATTTCAGTCCTAGGCACTCAAAGGGTATTAAGCATAGAGTGTGAAAACTGAGTTTCCTTGAGAGCTGCTTGGAAGCCTGATGGTGTGTGAAGTTAGTGAGCCAAATGGAGTTGTTCTCCCACAAGAACCACTCGGCTGATCCTTCTTCAATATGCCCTTCACCAACATGCAGTGTTTCGTTGATTGAATTAGCTCTCACACCAATATTTGCGTCTAGAGCCTTTGCATTGAGGGCTATCTGAAAACGGCTGTGGCGCTGAAGTTGCCTGTGAATGTGGAGTTGGTGGCATGTGAAACCCGCATGTGGAGAATTCGTTTGTGTGGGATGCTCTACCAGGTTCACTCCTAGATAATGCACTCAAAGGGCACTAAGCATAGAGTGTGAAAACAGAGTTTCCTTGAGAGCTGCTTGGAAGCCTGATGGTGTGTGAAGTTAGTGAGCCAAATGGAGTTGTTCTCCCTCAAGAACCACTCGGCTGATCCTTCTTCAATATGCCCTTCACCAACATGCAGTGTTTCCTTGATTGAATTAGCTCTCATACCAATATTTGCGTCTAGAGCCTTTGCATTGAGGGCTATCTGAAAACGGCTGTGGCGCTGAAGTTGCCTGTGAATGTGGAGTTGGTGGCATGTGAAACCCGCATGTGGAGCATTCGTTTGTGTGGGATGCTCTACCAGGTTCACTCCTAGATAATGCACTCAAAGGGCACTAAGCATAGAGTGTGAAAACTGAGTTTCCTTGAGAGCTGCTTGGAAGCCTGATGGTGTGTGAAGTTAGTGAGCCAAATGGAGTTGTTCTCCCTCAAGAACCACTCGGCTGATCCTTCTTCAATATGCCCTTCACCAACATGCAGTGTTTCCTTGATTGAATTAGCTCTCACACCAATATTTGCATCTAGAGCCTTTGCATTGAGGGCTATCTGAAAACGGCTGTGGCGCTGAATTTGCCTGAGAATGTGTAGTTGGTGGCATGTGAAACCCTCATGTGGAGCATTCGTTTGTGTGGGATGCTCACCAAGCTTCATTTCAGTCCTAGGCACTCAAAGGGCACTAAGCATGGCGTGTGAAAACTGAGTTTCCTTGAGAGCTGCTTGGAAGCCTGATGGTGTGTGAAGTTAGTGAGCCAAATGGAGTTGTTCTCCCACAAGAACCACTCGGCTGATCCTTCTTCAATATGCCCTTCACCAACATGTTGTGTTTCCTTGATTGAATTAGCTCTCACACCAGTATTTGCGTCTAGAGCCTTTGCATTGAGGGCTATCTGAAAACGGCTGTGGTGCTGAAGTTGCCTGAGAATGTGGAGTTGGTGGCATGTTAAACCCGCATGTGGAGCATTCGTTTGTGTGGGATGCTCTACCAGGTTCGTTCCTAGATAATGCACTCAAAGGGCACTAAGTATAGAGTGTGAAAACTGAGTTTCCTTGAGAGCTGCTTGGAAGCCTGATGGTGTGTGAAGTTAGTGAGCCAAATGGAGTTGTTCTCCCACAAGAACCACTCGGCTGATCCTTCTTCAATATGCCCTTCACCAACATGCAGTGTTTCCTTGATTGAATTAGCTCTCACACCAGTATTTGCGTCTAGAGCCTTTGCATTGAGGGCTATCTGAAAACGGCTGTGGCGCTGAAGTTGCATGAGAATGTGGAGTTGGTGGCATGTGAAACCCGCATGTGGAGCATTCGTTTGTGTGGGATGCTCACCAAGCTTCATTTCAGTCCTAGGCACTCAAAGGGTATTAAGCATAGAGTGTGAAAACTGAGTTTCCTTGAGAGCTGCTTGGAAGCCTGATGGTGTGTGAAGTTAGTGAGCCAAATGGAGTTGTTCTCCCACAAGAACCACTCGGCTGATCCTTCTTCAATATGCCCTTCACCAACATGAAGTGTTTCGTTGATTGAATTAGCTCTAACACCAATATTTGCGTCTAGAGCCTTTGCATTGAGGGCTATCTGAAAACGGCTGTGGCGCTGAAGTTGCCTGTGAATGTGGAGTTGGTGGCATGTGAAACCCGCATGTGGAGCATTCGTTTATGTTTGATGCTCTACCAGGTTCATTCCTAGATAATGCACCTAAAGGGCACTAAGCATAGAGTGTGAAAACTGAGTTTCCTTGAGAGCTGCTTGGAAGCCTGATGGTGTGTGAAGTTAGTGAGCCAAATGGAGTTGTTCTCCCACAAGAACCGCTCGGCTGATGCTTCTTCAATATGCCCTTGACCAACATGCAGTGTTTCCTTGATTGAATTAGCTCTCACACCAATATTTGCATCTAGAGCCTTTGCATTGAGGGCTATCTGAAAACGGCTGTGGCGCTGAAGTTGCCTGAGAATGTGGAGTTGGTGGCATGTGAAACCCGCATGTGGAGCATTCGTTTGTGTGGGATGCTCTACCAGGTTCATTCCTAGATAATGCACTCAAAGGGCACTAAGCATGGCGTGTGAAAACTGAGTTTCCTTGAGAGCTGCTTGGAAGCCTGATGGTGTGTGAAGTTAGTGAGCCAAATGGAGTTGTTCTCCCACAAGAACCACTCGGCTGATCCTTCTTCAATATGCCCTTCACCAACATGTTGTGTTTCCTTGATTGAATTAGCTCTCACACCAGTATTTGCGTCTAGAGCCTTTGCACTGAGGGCTTTCTGAAAACGGCTGTGGCGCTGAAGTTGCCTGAGAATGTGGAGTTGGTGGCATGTGAAACCCGCATGTGGAGCATTCGTTTGAGTGGGATGCTCACCAAGCTTCATTTCAGTCCTAGACACACAAAGGGCACTGAGCATAGAGTGTGAAAACTGAGTTTCCTTGAGAGCTGCTTGGAAGCCTGATGGTGTGTGAAGTTAGTGAGCCAAATGGAGTTGTTCTCCCACAAGAACCACTTGGCTGATCCTTCTTCAATATGCCCTTCACCAACATGCAGTGTTTCCTTGATTGAATTAGCTCTCACACCAATATTTGCGTCTAGAGCCTTTGCATTGAGGGCTATCTGAAAACGGCTGTGGCGCTGAACTTGCCTGTGAACGTGGAGTTGGTGGCATGTGAAACCCGCTTGTGGAGCATTCGTTTGTGTGGTATGCTCTACCAGGTTCATTCTTAAATAATGCACTCAAATGGCACTAAGCATAGAGTGTGAAAACTGAGTTTCCTTGAGAGCTGCTTGGAAGCCTGATGGTGTGTGAAGTTAGTGAGCCAAATGGAGTTGTTCTCCCACAAGAACCACTCGGCTGATCCTTCTTCAATATGCCCTTCACCAACATGTTGTGTTACCTTGATTGAATTAGCTCTCACACCAATATTTGCGTCTAGAGCCTTTGCATTGAGGGCTATCTGAAAACGGCTGTGGCGCTGAAGTTGCGTGAGAATGTGTAGTTGGTGGCATGTGAAACCCGCATGTGGAGCATTCGTTTGTGTGGGATGCTCACCAAGCTTCATTTCAGTCCTAGGCACTCAAAGGGCACTAAGCATAGAGTGTGAAAACTGAGTTTCCTTGAGAGCTGCTTGGAAGCCTGATGGTGTGTGAAGTTAGTGAGCCAAATGGAGTTGTTCTCCCACAAGAACCACTCGGCTGATCCTTCTTCATTATGCCCTTGACCAACATGCAGTGTTTCCTTGATTGAATTAGCTCTCACACCAGTATTTGCGTCTAGAGCCTTTGCATTGAGGGCTATCTGAAAACTGCTGTGGCGCTGAAGTTGCCTGAGAATGTGGAGTTGGTGGCATGTGAAACCCGCATGTGGAGCATTCGTTTGTGTGGGATGCTCTACCAGGTTCATTCCTAGATAATGCACTCAAAGGGCACTAAGCATAGAGTGTGAAAACTGAGTTTCCTTGAGAGCTGCTTGGAAGCCTGATGGTGTGTGAAGTTAGTGAGCCAAATGGAGTTGTTGTCCCACAAGAACCACTCGGCTGATCCTTCTTCAATATGCCCTTCACCAACATGCAGTGTTTCCTTGATTGAATTAGCTCTCACACCAATATTTGCGTCTAGAGCCTTTGCATTGAGGGCTATCTGAAAACGGCTGTGGCGCTGAAGTTGCCTGTGAATGTGGAGTTGGTGGCATGTGAAACCCGCATGTGGAGCATTCGTTTGTGTGGGATGCTCTACCAGGTTCATTCCTAGATAATGCACTCAAAGGGCACTAAGCATAGAGTGTGGAAACTGAGTTTCCTTGAGAGCTGCTTGGAAGCCTGATGGTGTGTGAAGTTAGTGAGCCAAATGGAGTTGTTCTCCCACAAGAACCACTCGGCTGATCCTTCTTCAATATGCCCTTCACCAACATGCAGTGTTTCCTTGATTGAATTAGCTCTCACACCAATATTTGCGTCTAGAGCCTTTGCATTGAGGGCTATCTGAAAACGGCTGTGGCGCTGAAGTTGACTGTGAATGTGGAGTTGGTGGCATGTGAAACCCACATGTGGAGCATTCGTTTGTGTGGGATGCTCACCAAGGTTCATTTCAGTCCTAGGTACTCAAAGGGCACTAAGCATAGAGTGTGAAAACTGAGTTTCCTTGAGAGCTGCTTGGAAGCCTGATGGTGTGTGAAGTTAGTGAGCCAAATGGAGTTGTTCTCCCACAAGAACCCCTCGGCTGATCCTTCTTCAATATGCCCTTCACCAACATGCAGTGTTTCCTTGATTGAATTAGCTCTCACACCAATATTTGCGTCTAGAGCCTTTGCATTGAGGGCTATCTGAAAACGGCTGTGGCGCTGAAGTTGCCTGTGAACGTGGAGTTGGTGGCATGTGAAATCCGCCTGTGGAGCATTCGTTTTTGTGGTATGCTCTACCAGGTTCCTTCTTAAATAATGCACTCAAATGGCACTAAGCCTAGAGTGTGAAAACTGAGTTTCCTTGAGAGCTGCTTGGAAGCCTGATGGTGTGTGAAGTTAGTGAGCCAAATGGAGTTGTTCTCCCACAAGAACCACTCGGCTGATCCTTCTTCAATATGCCCTTCACCAACATGTTGTGTTTCCTTGATTGAATTAGCTCTCACACCAATATTTGCGTCTAGAGCCTTTGCATTGAGGGCTATCTGAAAACGGCTGTGGCGCTGAAGTTGCATGAGAATGTGGAGTTGGTGGCATGTGAAACCCGCATGTGGAGCATTCGTTTGTGTGGGATGCTCACCAAGCTTCATTTCAGTCCTATGCACTCAAAGGGCACTAAGCATAGCGTGTGAAAACTGAGTTTCCTTGAGAGCTGCTTGGAAGCCTGATGGTGTGTGAAGTTAGTGAGCCAAATGGAGTTGTTCTCCCACAAGAACCACTCGGCTGATCCTTCTTCATTATGTCCTTCACCAACATGCAGTGTTTCCTTGATTGAATTAGCTCTCACACCAATATTTGCGTCTAGAGCCTTTGCATTGAGGGCTATCTGAAAACGGCTGTGGCGCTGAAGTTGCCTGTGAATGTGGAGTTGGTGGCATGTGAAACCCGCTTGTGGAGCATTCGTTTGTGTGGGATGCTCTACCAGGTTCATTCCTAGATAATGCACTCAAAGGGCACTAAGCACAGAGTGTGAAAACTGAGTTTCCGTGAGAGCTGCTTGGAAGCCGGATGGAGTGTGAATTTAGTGAGCCAAATGGAGTTGTTCTCCCACAAGAACCACTAGGCTGATCCTTCTTCAATATGCCCTTCACCAACATGCTGTGTTTCCTTGATTAAATTAGCTCTCACACCAATATTTGCGTCTAGAGCCTTTGCATTGAGGGCTATCTGAAAACGGCTGTGGCGCTAAGTTGCCTGAGAATGTGGAGTTGGTGGCATGTGAAACCCTCATGTGGAGCATTCGTTTGTGTGGGATGCTCTACCAGGTTCATTCCTAGATAATGCACTCAAAGGGCACTAAGCATAGAGTGTGAAAACTGAGTTTCCTTGAGAGCTGCTTGGAAGCCTGATGGTGTGTGAAGTTAGTGAGCCAAATGGAGTTGTTCTCCCACAAGAACCACTCGGCTGATCCTTCTTCATTATGCCCTTCACCAACATGCAGTGTTTCCTTGATTGAATTAGCTCTCACACCAATATTTGCGTCTAGAGCCTTTGCATTGAGGGCTATCTGAAAACGGCTGTGGCGCTGAAGTTGCCTGAGAATGTGGAGTTGGTGGCATGTGAAACCCGCATGTGGAGCATTCGTTTGTGTGGGATGCTCTACCAGGTTCATTCCTAGATAATGCACTCAAAGGGCACTAAGCATAGAGTGTGAAAACTGAGTTTCCTTGAGAGCTGCTTGGAAGCCTGATGGTGTGTGAAGTTAGTGAGCCAAATGGAGTTGTTCTCCCACAAGAACCACTCGGCTGATCCTTCTTCAATATGCCCTTCAGCAACATGCAGTGTTTCCTTGATTGAATTAGCTCTCACACCAATATTTGCGTCTAGAGCCTTTGCATTGAGGGCTATCTGAAAACGGCTGTGGCGCTGAAGTTGCATGAGAATGTGGAGTTGGTGGCATGTGAAACCCGCATGTGGAGCATTCGTTTGTGTGGGATGCTCTACCAGGTTCATTCCTAGATAATGCACTCAAAGGGCACTAAGCACAGAGTGTGAAAACTGAGTTTCCTTGAGAGCTGCTTGGAAGCCGGATGGCGTGTGAATTTAGTGAGCCAAATGGAGTTGTTCTCCCACAAGAACCACTCGGCTGATCCTTCTTCAATATGCCCTTCACCAACATGCAGTGTTTCCTTGATTAAATTAGCTCTCACACCAATATTTGCGTCTAGAGCCTTTGCATTGAGGGCTATCTGAAAACGGCTGTGGCGCTGAAGTTGCCTGAGAATGTGGAGTTGGTGGCATGTGAAACCCGCATGTGGAGCATTCGTTTGTGTGGGATGCTCTACCAGGTTCATTCCTAGATAATGCACTCAAAGGGCACTAAGCATAGAGTGTGAAAACTGAGTTTCCTTGAGAGCTGCTTGGAAGCCTGATGGTGTGTGAAGTTAGTGAGCCAAATGGAGTTGTTCTCCCACAAGAACCACTCGGCTGATCCTTCTTCAATATGCCCTTCACCAACATGCTGTGTTTCCTTGATTAAATTAGCTCTCACACCAATATTTGCGTCTAGAGCCTTTGCATTGAGGGCTATCTGAAAACGGCTGTGGCGCTGAAGTTGCCTGAGAATGTGGAGTTGGTGGCATGTGAAACCCGCATGTGGAGCATTCGTTTGTGTGGGTTGCTTACCAAGCTTCATTTCAGTCCTAGGTACTCAAAGGGCACTAAGCATAGAGTGTGAAAACTGAGTTTCCTTGAGAGCTGCTTGGAAGCCGGATGGTGTGTGAATTTAGTGAGCCAAATGGAGTTGTTCTTCCACAAGAACCACTCGGCTGATCCTTCTTCAATATGCCCTTCACCAACATGCTGTGTTTCCTTGATTAAATTAGCTCTCACACCAATATTTGCGTCTAGAGCCTTTGCATTGAGGGCTATCTGAAAACGGCTGTGGCGCTGAAGTTGCCTGAGAATGTGGAGTTGTTGGCATGTGAAACCCGCATGTGGAGCATTCGTTTGTGTGGGATGCTCTACCAGGTTCATTCCTAGATAATGCACTCAAAGGGCACTAAGCATAGAGTGTGAAAACTGAGTTTCCTTGAGAGCTGCTTGGAAGCCTGATGGTGTGTGAAGTTAGTGAGCCAAATGGAGTTGTTCTCCCTCAAGAACCACTCGGCTGATCCTTCTTCAATATGCCCTTCACCAACATGCAGTGTTTCCTTGATTAAATTAGCTCTCACACCAATATTTGCGTCTAGAGCCTTTGCATTGAGGGCTATCTGAAAACGGCTGTGGCGCTGAAGTTGCCTGAGAATGTGGAGTTGTTGGCATGTGAAACCCGCATGTGGAGCATTCGTTTGTGTGGGATGCTCTACCAGGTTCATTCCTAGATAATGCACTCAAAGGGCACTAAGCATAGAGTGTGAAAACTGAGTTTCCTTGAGAGCTGCTTGGAAGCCTGATGGTGTGTGAAGTTAGTGAGCCAAATGGAGTTGTTCTCCCACAAGAACCACTCGGCTGATCCTTCTTCAATATGCCCTTCACCAACATGCAGTGTTTCCTTGATTGAATTAGCTCTCACACCAATATTTGCGTCTAGAGCCTTTGCATTGAGGGCTATCTGAAAACGGCTGTGGCGCTGAAGTTGCCTGTGAACGTGGAGTTGGTGGCATGTGAAACCCGCATGTGGAGCATTCGTTTGTGTGGGATGCTCTACCAGGTTCATTCCTAGATAATGCACTCAAAGGGCACTAAGCATAGAGTGTGAAAACTGAGTTTCCTTGAGAGCTGCTTGGAAGCCTGATGGTGTGTGAAGTTAGTGAGCCAAATGGAGTTGTTCTCCCACAAGAACCACTCGGCTGATCCTTCTTCAATATGCCCTTCACCAACATGCTGTGTTTCCTTGATTAAATTAGCTCTCACACCAATATTTGCGTCTAGAGCCTTTGCATTGAGGGCTATCTGAAAACGGCTGTGGCGCTGAAGTTGCCTGAGAATGTGGAGTTGGTGGCATGTGAAACCCGCATGTGGAGCATTCGTTTGTGTGGGTTGCTTACCAAGCTTCATTTCAGTCCTAGGTACTCAAAGGGCACTAAGCATAGAGTGTGAAAACTGAGTTTCCTTGAGAGCTGCTTGGAAGCCGGATGGTGTGTGAATTTAGTGAGCCAAATGGAGTTGTTCTTCCACAAGAACCACTCGGCTGATCCTTCTTCAATATGCCCTTCACCAACATGCTGTGTTTCCTTGATTAAATTAGCTCTCACACCAATATTTGCGTCTAGAGCCTTTGCATTGAGGGCTATCTGAAAACGGCTGTGGCGCTGAAGTTGCCTGAGAATGTGGAGTTGTTGGCATGTGAAACCCGCATGTGGAGCATTCGTTTGTGTGGGATGCTCTACCAGGTTCATTCCTAGATAATGCACTCAAAGGGCACTAAGCATAGAGTGTGAAAACTGAGTTTCCTTGAGAGCTGCTTGGAAGCCTGATGGTGTGTGAAGTTAGTGAGCCAAATGGAGTTGTTCTCCCTCAAGAACCACTCGGCTGATCCTTCTTCAATATGCCCTTCACCAACATGCAGTGTTTCCTTGATTAAATTAGCTCTCACACCAATATTTGCGTCTAGAGCCTTTGCATTGAGGGCTATCTGAAAACGGCTGTGGCGCTGAAGTTGCCTGAGAATGTGGAGTTGTTGGCATGTGAAACCCGCATGTGGAGCATTCGTTTGTGTGGGATGCTCTACCAGGTTCATTCCTAGATAATGCACTCAAAGGGCACTAAGCATAGAGTGTGAAAACTGAGTTTCCTTGAGAGCTGCTTGGAAGCCTGATGGTGTGTGAAGTTAGTGAGCCAAATGGAGTTGTTCTCCCACAAGAACCACTCGGCTGATCCTTCTTCAATATGCCCTTCACCAACATGCAGTGTTTCCTTGATTGAATTAGCTCTCACACCAATATTTGCGTCTAGAGCCTTTGCATTGAGGGCTATCTGAAAACGGCTGTGGCGCTGAAGTTGCCTGTGAACGTGGAGTTGGTGGCATGTGAAACCCGCATGTGGAGCATTCGTTTGTGTGGGATGCTCTACCAGGTTCATTCCTAGATAATGCACTCAAAGGGCACTAAGCATAGAGTGTGAAAACTGAGTTTCCTTGAGAGCTGCTTGGAAGCCTGATGGTGTGTGAATTTAGTGAGCCAAATGGAGTTGTTCTCCCACAAGAACCACTCGGCTGATCCTTCTTCATTATGCCCTTCACCAACATGCAGTGTTTCCTTGATTGAATTAGCTCTCACACCAATATTTGCGTCTAGAGCCTTTGCATTGAGGGCTATCTGAAAACGGCTGTGGCGCTGAAGTTGCCTGAGAATGTGGAGTTGGTGGCATGTGAAACCCGCATGTGGAGCATTCGTTTGTGTGGGATGCTCTACCAGGTTCATTCCTAGATAATGCACTCAAAGGGCACTAAGCACAGAGTGTGAAAACTGAGTTTCCTTGAGAGCTGCTTGGAAGCCTGATGGTGTGTGAATTTAGTGAGCCAAATGGAGTTGTTCTCCCACAAGAACCACTCGGCTGATCCTTCTTCAATATGCCCTTCACCAACATGCTGTGTTTCCTTGATTAAATTAGCTCTCACACCAATATTTGCGTCTAGAGCGTTTGCATTGAGGGCTATCTGAAAACGGCTGTGGCGCTGAAGTTGCCTGAGAATGTGGAGTTGGTGGCATGTGAAACCCGCATGTGGAGCATTCGTTTGTGTGGGATGCTCTACCAGGTTCATTCCTAGATAATGCACTCAAAGGGCACTAAGCATAGAGTGTGAAAACTGAGTTTCCTTGAGAGCTGCTTGGAAGCCTGATGGTGTGTGAAGTTAGTGAGCCAAATGGAGTTGTTCTCCCACAAGATCCACTTGGGTGATGCTTCTTCAATATGCCCTTCACCAACATGCAGTGTTTCCTTGATTGAATTAGCTCTCACACCAATATTTGCGTCTAGAGCCTTTGCATTGAGGGCTATCTGAAAACGGCTGTGGCGCTGAAGTTGCCTGAGAACGTGGAGTTGGTGGCATGTGAAACCCGCATGTGGAGCATTCGTTTGTGTGGGATGCTCTACCAGGTTCATTCCTAGATAATGCACTCAAAGGGCACTAAGCATAGAGTGTGAAAACTGAGTTTCCTTGAGAGCTGCTTGGAAGCCTGATGGTGTGTGAAGTTAGTGAGCCAAATGGAGTTGTTCTCCCACAAGAACCACTCGGCTGATCCTTCTTCAATATGCCCTTCACCAACATGCAGTGTTTCCTTGATTGAATTAGCTCTCACACCAATATTTGCGTCTAGAGCCTTTGCATTGAGGGCTATCTGAAAACGGCTGTGGCGCTGAACTTGCCTGTGAATGTGGAGTTGGTGGCATGTGAAACCCGCTTGTGGAGCATTCGTTTGTGTGGGATGCTCTACCAGGTTCATTCCTAGATAAAGCACTCAAAGGGCACTAAGCATAGAGTGTGAAAACTGAGTTTCCTTGAGAGCTGCTTGGAAGCCTGATGGTGTGTGAAGTTAGTGAGCCAAATGGAGTTGTTCTCCCACAAGAACCACTCGGCTGATCGATCTTCAATATGCCCTTCACCAACATGTTGTGTTTCCTTGATTGAATTAGCTCTCACACCAATATTTGCGTCTAGAGCCTTTGCATTGAGGGCTATCTGAAAACGGCTGTGGCGCTGAAGTTGCATGAGAATGTGGAGTTTGCGGCATGTGAAACCCGCATGTGAAGCATTCGTTTGTGTGGGATGCTCTACCAGGTTCATTCCTTGATAATGCACTCAAAGGGCACTAAGCATGGCGTGTGAAAACTGAGTTTCCTTGAGAGCTGCTTGGAAGCCGGATGGTGTGTGAATTTAGTGAGCCAAATGGAGTTGTTCTCCCACAAGAACCACTCGGCTGATCCTTCTTCAATATGCCCTTCACCAACATGCTGTGTTTCCTTGATTAAATTAGCTCTCACACCAATATTTGTGTCTAGAGCCTTTGCATTGAGGGCTATCTGAAAACGGCTGTGGCGCTGAAGTTGCCTGAGAATGTGGAGTTGGTGGCATGTGAAACCCGGATGTGGAGCATTCGTTTGTGTGGGATGCTCTACCAGGTTCATTCCTAGATAATGCACTCAAAGAGCACTAAGCATAGAGTGTGAAAACTGAGTTTCCTTGAGAGCTGCTTGGAAGCCTGATGGTGTGTGAAGTTAGTGAGCCAAATGGAGTTGTTCTCCCACAAGAACCACTCGGCTGATCGTTCTTCAATATGCCCTTCACCAACATGCAGTGTTTCCTTGATTGAATTAGCTCTCACACCAATATTTGCGTCTAGAGCCTTTGCATTGAGGGCTATCTGAAAACGGCTGTGGCGTTGAAGTTGCCTGTGAACGTGGAGTTGGTGGCATGTGAAACCCGCATGTGGAGCATTCGTTTGTGTGGGATGCTCTACCAGGTTCATTCTTAAATAATGCACTCAAATGGCACTAAGCATAGAGTGTGAAAACTGAGTTTCCTTGAGAGCTGCTTGGAAGCCTGATGGTGTGTGAAGTTAGTGAGCCAAATGGAGTTGTTCTCCCACAAGAACCACTCGGCTGATCCTTCTTCAATATGCCATTCACCAATATGCAGTGTTTCCTTGATTGAATTAGCTCTCACACCAATATTTGTGTCTAGAGCCTTTGCATTGAGGGCTATCTGAAAACGGCTGTGGCGCTGAAGTTCCCTGAGAATGTGGAGTTGTTGGCATGTGAAACCCGCATGTGGAGCATTCGTTTGTGTGGGATGCTCTACCAGGTTCATTCCTAGATAATGCACTCAAAGGGCACTAAGGATAGAGTGTGAAAACTGAGTTTCCTTGAGAGCTGCTTGGAAGCCTGATGGTGTGTGAAGTTAGTGAGCCAAATGGAGTTGTTCTCCCACAAGAACCACTCGGCTGATCCTTCTTCAATATGCCCTTCACCAACATGCAGTGTTTCCTTGATTGAATTAGCTCTCACACCAATATTTGCGTCTAGAGCCTTTGCATTGAGGGCTATCTGAAAACGGCTGTGGCGCTGAAGTTGCATGAGAATGTGGAGTTGGTGGCATGTGAATCCCGCATGTGGAGCATTCGTTTGTGTGGGATGCTCACCATCTTCATTTCAGTCCTAGGTACTCAAAGGACAGTAAGCTTAGAGTGTGAAAACTGAGTTTCCTTGAGAGCTGCTTGGAAGCCTGATGGTGTGTGAAGTTAGTGAGCCAAATGGAGTTGTTCTCCCACAAGAACCACTCGGCTGATCCTTCTTCAATATGCCCTTCACCAACATGCAGTGTTTCCTTGATTGAATTAGCTCTCACACCAATATTTGCGTCTAGAGCCTTTGCATTGAGGGCTATCTGAAAACGGCTGTGGCGCTGAAGTTGCATGAGAATGTGGAGTTGGTGGCATGTGAATCCCACATGTGGAGCATTCGTTTGTGTGGGATGCTCACCATCTTCATTTCAGTCCTAGGTACTCAAAGGACAGTAAGCTTAGAGTGTGAAAACTGAGTTTCCTTGAGAGCTGCTTGGAAGCCTGATGGTGTGTGAAGTTAGTGAGCCAAATGGAGTTGTTCTCCCACAAGAACCACTCGGCTGATGCTTCTTCAATATGCCCTTCACCAACATGCAGTGTTTCCTTCCTTGAATTAGCTCTCACACCAATATTTGCGTCTAGAGCCTTTGCATTGAGGGCTATCTGAAAACGGCTGTGGCGTTGAAGTTGCCTGTGAATGTGGAGTTGGTGGCATGTGAAACCCGCATGTGGAGCATTCGTTTATGTGGGATGCTCTACCAGGTTCATTCCTAGATAATGCACTCAAAGGGCACTAAGCATAGAGTGTGAAAACTGAGTTTCCTTGAGAGCTGCTTGGAAGCCTGATGGTGTGTGAAGTTAGTGAGCCAAGTGGAGTTGTTCTCCCACAAGAACCACTCGGCTGATCCTTCTTCAATATGCCCTTCACCAACATGCAGTGTTTCCTTGATTGAATTAGCTCTCACACCAATATTTGCGTCTAGAGCCTTTGCATTGAGGCCTATCTGAAAACGGCTGTGGCGCTGAAGTTGCCTGTGAATGTGGAGTTGGTGGCATGTGAAAACCGCATGTGGAGCATTCGTTTGTGTGGGATGCTCTACCAGGTTCATTCCTAGATAATGCACTCAAAGGGCACTAAGCATAGAGTGTGAAAACTGAGTTTCCTTGAGAGCTGCTTGGAAGCCTGATGGTGTGTGAAGTTAGTGAGCCAAATGGAGTTGTTCTCCCACAAGAACCACTCGGCTGATCCTTCTTCAATATGCCCTTCACCAACATGCAGTGTTTCCTTCATTGAATTAGCTCTCACACCAATATTTGCGTCTAGTGCCTTTGCATTGAGGGCTATCTGAAAACGGCTGTGGCGCTGAAGTTGCCTGAGAATGTGGAGTTGGTGGCATGTGAAACCCTCGTGTGGAGCATTCGTTTGTGTGGGATGCTCACCATCTTCATTTCAGTCCAAGGTACTCAAAGGACACTAAGCATAGAGTGTGAAAACTGAGTTTCCTTGAGAGCTGCTTGGAAGCCTGATGGTGTGTGAAGTTAGTGAGCCAAATGGAGTTGTTCTCCCACAAGAACCACTCGGCTGATGCTTCTTCAATATGCCCTTCACCAACATGCAGTCTTTCCTTGATTGAATTAGCTCTCACACCAATATTTGCGTCTAGAGCCTTTGCATAGAGGGCTATCTGAAAAGGGCTGTGGCTTTGAAGTTGCCTGTGAATGTGGAGTTGGTGGCATGTGAAACCCGCATGTGGAGCATTCGTTTGTGTGGGATGCTCTACCAGGTTCATTCCTAGATAATGCGCTCAAAGGGCACTAAGCATAGAGTGTGAAAACTGAGTTTCCTTGAGAGCTGCTTGGAAGCCTGATGGTGTGTGAAGTTAGTGAGCCAAATGGAGTTGTTCTCCCACAAGAACCGCTCGGCTGATCCTTCTTCAATATGTCCTTCACCAACATGCAGTGTTTCCTTGATTGAATTAGCTCTCACACCAATATTTGCGTCTACAGCCTTTGCATTGAGGGCTATCTGAAAACGGCTGTGTCGCTGAAGTTGCCTGAGAATGTGGAGTTGGTGGCATGTGAAACCCGCATGTGGAGCATTCGTTTGTGTGGGATGCTCTACCTGGTTCATTCCTAGATAATGCACTCAAAGGGCACAAAGCATAGAGTGTGAAAACTGAGTTTCCTTGAGAGCTGCTTGGACGCCTGATGGTGTGTGAAGTTAGTGAGCCAAATGGAGTTGTTCTCCCACAAGAACCACTCGGCTGATCCTTCTTCAATATGCCCTTCACCAACATGCAGTGTTTCCTTGATTGAATTAGCTCTCACACCAATATTTGCGTCTAGAGCCTTTGCATTGAGGGCTATCTGAAAAAGGCTGTGGCGCTGAAGTTGCCTGTGAATGTGGAGTTGGTGGCATGTGAAACTCGCATGTGGAGCATTCGTTTGTGTGGGATGCTCACCAAGCTTCATTTCAGTCCTAGGCACTCAAAGGGCACTAAGCATAAAGTGTGAAAACTGAGTTTTCTTGAGAGCTGCTTCGAAGCCTGATGGTGTGTGAAGTTAGTGAGCCAAATGGAGTTGTTCTCCCACAAGAACCACTTGGCTGATCCTTCTTCAATATGCCCTTTAGCAACATGCAGTGTTTCCTTGATTGAATTAGCTCTCACACCAATATTTGCGTCTAGAGCCTTTGCATTGAGGGCTATCTGAAAATGGCTGTGGCGCTGAAGTTGCCTGAGAATGTGGAGTTGGTGGCATGTGAAACCCGCATGTGGAGCATTCGTTTGTGTGGGATGCTCTACCAGGTTCATTCCTAGATAATGCACTGAAAGGGCACTAAGCATAGAGTGTGAAAACTGAGTTTCCTTGAGAGCTGCTTGGAAGCCTGATGGTGTGTGAAGTTAGTGAGCCAAATGGAGTTGTTCTCCCACAAGAACCACTCGGCTGATCCTTCTTCAATATGCCCTTCACCAACATGCAGTGTTTCCTTGATTGAATTAGCTCTCACACCAATATTTGCGTCTAGAGCCTTTGCATTGAGGGCTATCTGAAAACGGCTGTGGCGCTGAAGTTGCCTGTGAATGTGGAGTTGGTGGCATGTGAAACCCGCATGTGGAGCATTCGTTTGTGTGGGATGCTCTACCAGGTTCATTCCTAGATAATGCAGTGAAAGGGCACTAAGCATAGAGTGTGAAAACTGAGTTTCCTTGAGAGCTGCTTGGAAGCCTGATGGTGTGTGAAGTTAGTGAGCCAAATGGAGTTGTTCTCCCACAAGAACCACTCGGCTGATCCTTCTTCAATATGCCCTTCACCAACATGCAGTGTTTCCTTGATTGAATTAGCTCTCACACCAATATTTGCGTCTAGAGCCTTTGCATTGAGAGCTATCTGAAAATGGCTGTGGCGCTGAAGTTGCCTGTGAATGTGGAGTTGGTGGCATGTGAAACCCGCATGTGGAGCATTCGTTTTTGTGGGATGCTCACCATCTTCAGTTCAGTCCTAGGTACTCAAAGGACACTAAGCATAGAGTGTGAAAACTGAGTTTCCTTGAGAGCTGCTTGGAAGCCTGATGGTGTGTGAAGTTAGTGAGCTAAATGGAGTTGTTCTCCCACAAGAACCACTCGGCTGATGCTTCTTCAATATGCCCTTCACCAACATGCAGTGTTTCCTTGATTGAATTAGCTCTCACACCAATATTTGCGTCTAGAGCCTTTGCATAGAGGGCTATCTGAAAACGGCTGTGGCGTTGAAGTTGCCTGTGAATGTGGAGTTGGTGGCATGTGAAACCCGCATGTGGAGCATTCGTTTGTGTGGGATGCTCTACCAGGTTCATTCCTAGATAATGCAGTGAAAGGGCACTAAGCATAGAGTGTGAAAACTGAGTTTCCTTGAGAGCTGCTTGGAAGCCTGATGGTGTGTGAAGTTAGTGAGCCAAATGGAGTTGTTCTCCCACAAGAACCACTCGGCTGATCCTTCTTCAATATGCCCTTCACCAACATGCAGTGTTTCCTTGATTGAATTAGCTCTCACACCAATATTTGCGTCTAGAGCCTTTGCATTGAGGGCTATCTGAAAACGGCTGTGGCGCTGAAGTTGCCTGAGAATGTGGAGTTGGTGGCATGTGAAACCCGCATGTGGAGCATTCGTTTGTGTGGGATGCTCTACCTGGATCATTCCTAGATAATGCACTCAAAGGGCACTAAGCATAGAGTGTGAAAACTGAGTTTCCTTGAGAGCTGCTTGGAAGCCTGATGGTGTGTGAATTTAGTGAGCCAAATGGAGTTGTTCTCCCACAGGAACCACTCGGCTGATCCTTCTTCAATATGCCCTTCACCAACATGCAGTGTTTCCTTGATTGAATTAGCTCTCACACCAATATTTGCGTCTAGAGCCTTTGCATTGAGGGCTATCTGAAAATGGCTGTGGCGCTGAAGTTGCCTGTGAATGTGGAGTTGGTGGCATGTGAAACCCGCATGTGGAGCATTCGTTTGTGTGGGATGCTCACCAAGCTTCATTTCAGTCCTAGGCACTCAAAGGGCACTAAGCATAAAGTGTGAAAACTGAGTTTCCTTGAGAGCTGCTTGGGAGCCTGATGGTGTGTGAAGTTAGTGAGCCAAATGGAGTTGTTCTCCCACAAGAACCACTCGGCTGATCCTTCTTCATTATGCCCTTCACCAAAATGCAGTGTTTCCTTAATTGATTTAGCTCTCACACCAATATTTGCGTCTAGAGCCTTTGCATTGAGGGCTATCTGAAAATGGCTGTGGCGCTGAAATTGCCTGACAATTTGGAGTTGGTGGCATGTGAAACCCGCATGTGGAGCATTCGTTTGTGTGGGATGCTCTACCAGGTTGATTCCTAGATAATGCAGTGAAAGGGCACTAAGCATAGAGTTTGAAAACTGAGTTTCCTTGAGAGCTGCTTGGAAGCCTGATGGTGTGTGAAGTTAGTGAGCCAAATGGAGTTGTTCTCCCACAAGAACCACTCGGCTGATCCTTCTTCAATATGCCCTTCACCAACATGCAGTGTTTCCTTGATTGAATTAGCTCTCACACCAATATTTGCGTCTAGAGCCTTTGCATTGAGGGCTATCTGAAAACGGCTGTGGCGCTGAAGTTGCCTGTGAATGTGGAGTTGGTGGCATGTGAAACCCGCATGTGAAGCAATCGTTTGTGTGGGATGCTCTACCAGGTTCATTCCTAGATAATGCACTGAAAGGGCACTAAGCATAGAGTGTGAAAACTGAGTTTCCTTGCTCGACTGAAAAAGATGGCCGACTGCAGAGAGCTGGTGTAGGGTGGAGTAGGGAAGGAGGGGAGCCGATCCAGCAGAGAAACAGGCCAGGAGTCGCGAAACTGTAGGGAGAAGAGCGAGAAGGTCACTGGAGTTCACTAAAGCAAGAAGATCTACACAGCGTGAAGGAACAGCCGCAAAAAGTAGGAAAGAAAATACAGCACGCCGCGAGAAACCTGGTGAATCACGATCCCAGGCAGGGGGAAGGCGGCAGAGGCTCAACCGCCCCAGGGAAAACAGAGGCGGCTGGAAGGATAGGCGCCCACACAGACAGGGGCACCAGTCCCCTGGAAGGCATGAGCCCCCAGAGGAGGCTACTGGACTGATCATTGGGTGCATTATCCCTGCAGAAGTGGAGGAAAAGCTGGGGAGATTTCCCAGAGGCTTGCCTACCCGCTGCTCAGCGGCTCTGGGAGAGTGCAGAGGGAACAGGAGCAGCACTGTGGGACTGGGGCTCAGAGATCCCCATATCGGCTCCGAGCTGTGGACTGGCTGCGGGAGAGTCAGTGGATCCTGTTGCTGGACTCGCCCTGAGCCCCAGAGGCTGGGCAACGCTTGACAGGGCCTCACGTCCTGGGCAGAGGAGCAGACTAGTGGGGGCACATCTCACCTAAAGGGCTCTGTGCCTCTCAGAGATCCGCTTCCATCCTTGAGAGAGTGCAGCTGAGGAAGTGGCTTCTTCAGGGCGGAGTCCCCAGCTGGGCTCAGCTAGAGAGGCCAGACCGGAGCGGGCTCAGCTGAACTGGCCGGACAGGTTTTCCCAGCAGGAGCCCGCTCGGAAAGACCTGCCTGTGGTCTTGCAGCCCTCAGTGGAGCAGCGCTTCCGAGTCTGGCACTGGGGCCTCGGAGATTTCCAACCCAGCACAGGCCGGGGTTGGGGATTTTAGGCTCCGAGCAGCAGGAGCCCTTGCTGTGCTAACCTCAAGCCCTGAAGGAGAGTCTCGGTTCAGCACTGAGGCAGAGACCCCCGCTGTATTAGCCTTGTGACCCAAAGCCCAGGCGCAGCTCGGCAGAGTGAATCTGTAGGGCACTGCCTTTGAGAGGGAGCCACAGGGGAAGGGGCCTGGCACTAGGGCTGGCCCACAAAGCCTCCTGACCCAACTCGGGGCTGTGATCTACAGACCTTGAAAGCAGCTGGTGACTCAGGCAGTAAGCCCTGCTGGGCTCAGCCGGAGACCCCAAACCAGAGCCGGCTCAGCTGAATCACTGCTAAAATCTCAAAACAACAAGAAGTAAAAACACAATGAGGAGAAGTATCAGAAAAAGCAATGACCCAGAGGAAAGATCAAGCACTCCCTCCCAATACAACCAAAAACTAATCCCAATATCTGAGATGCAAGATGAAGACATAGAGGAACTATCAGATAAGGACTTTAAGAAGCTAATGATGAAATTCGTCAGAGAGAGTGAAAAGCGCTGGGAAGAGTCTAAGGCATTCGAAAACCATATCACTGCAGAAATAAATCAAGTCAAAAAGGGAATCCTTGATATAGAGAACAAAATTGAAAGCCTAACCAACAGAATGAACACAGCAGAAGACAGAATATCAGAATTGGAAGACAATCAGAATGAAAGGCAGCAGCTCATCAAACAGTTGGAGACAAATCTAGAGAAAGCCAATAGGTCCATACAGGAAATGAAAGACAACCTCAAAAAATCAAATATTAGAATAATAGGCCTTCCCGAAGGAGTGGAAAAGGAGACAGGCTTGCAACGAGTGCTCAATGAGATAATACAGGAGAACTTCCAGAATACTGGAAATATAAATCTAGCACAAATCCAGGAAGGACAAAGAACCCCCAGTAGATACGACCCAAACAAATCGTCTCCCAGACATGTGGTCCTCAAGCTACCTTCAAGTGAATACAAGGAAACCATTCTAAGACAAGTAAGAAAAAAGGATAAGATTACTTTCAGGGGAAGGGAAATCAGGATCACAGCCGACCTATCAGAAGAAACGCTCCAAGCAAGGAGAGAATGGGGTAAAACCTATCAAATCCTGAAACAAAACAACTGCCAACCAAGAATAATGTACCCAGCAAAGCTCTCATTTATATTTGAGAATGAAATCAAATACTTCAACAGTAAAGAGAAACTCGAAGAATACATCAACACGAAACCAGCTCTGGAAAATCTCCTCAGGAAGGTGCTAAACCCAGAAAGAAAAAATACAAACCAAAATCAAAGATGGCAAATGGGAAGACCTCCCCACTAAAATCCATACAAGAAAAGTCAACCAATCAAAAACTCTAATAGTCGCAAATACACACTTGCACACTTACACTCATGGCAGCCCAAAACCAATTCCTCTCAATATTATCTCTAAACACAAATGGCTTAAACTCACCAATCAAAAGGCATAGATTAACGGAATGGATCATCAAACAGCACCCAACTATATGTTGCCTACAAGAGACACATCTAACCAGAAAATCCTGTAAGAAATTTAAAGTGAAAGGATGGAAAAAGACTTTTCATGCCAATGGACGAGAAAAAAAGGCTGGCGTAGCTGTTCTAATCTCAGATGACCTAGACTTCAAGCTGACAGACATCAAAAAGGACAGAGAAGGACATTACATATTGGTGAAGGGACTGATCCATCAAGAAGTAATTACAATCGTGAACATATATGCACCTAATTCCAATGCGCCTAGCTTCGTGAAGCAACTACTTACAGACTTAAGGGGAGACATAGATACACACACAATAATAGTGGGCGATCTTAACACCCCGCTAACAACTATAGACAGATCAACAAAACAAAAACTCAACAAAGAAACAACAGAGCTCGTACAAACATTAGAACAACTGGACTTGGTAGACATTTATAGAATTTTTTATCCTAAGACCACAGATTATACATTTTTTTCAGCAGTACATGGCACCTTCTCCAAGATCGACCACATGATAGGACACAAAGCAAACCTAAATAACTTCAAAAAGATAGAAATCATACCATGTACCCTCTCAGACCACCACGGAATGAAACTGGAAATCAGCAATTCAAAATGCCCAAGGAAATATAGAAACTCTTGGAGGTTGAACAATATGCTATTGAACGAACAATGGGTCAGGGAAGAAATTAAAGATGAGATCAAAAAATTTATGGAAACCAATGAAAACTCTGATACAACATTCCAAAACTTGTGGGACACTGCCAAAGCAGTGCTACGGGGTAAACTCATCGCAATTGGAGCTCATGTCAAGGCCCAAGAGAGGCGCCAAATACAGGAACTAACCACACACCTCCAGGAATTGGAAAAGCAGCAGCAGATGAGCCCCACACACAACAGGAAACAAGAAATCATCAAAACAAGGGAGGAAATCAACCAGATAGAAATAAAAAAAACCATACACAAAATCAACAAATCAAAAAGCTGGTTTTTTTAAAAGATAAACAAAATAGACACCCCGCTGGCCCGACTGACAAAGAAAAAACAAGAGAAAGCAAGAATTAACAGCATCAAAGATGAAAAAGGCAACATAACAACAGACATTACAACCATTAAGAACATAATCAGAAATTACTACAAAGCACTGTACTCCAACAAATCAGAAGACCACCAAGAAATGGAAAAGTTCTTAGACTCATACAACCTGCCAAAACTTAGCCCAGAGGCAACAATCAACCTGAACAAACCCATAACTGAAGCAGAGATTGAATCAGTGATTAAAGACCTCCCAACAAAGAAAAGCCCAGGCCCAGACGGCTTCACGCCAGAATTCTACAAAACATTCCGAACAGAACTAACCCCAATCCTCTACAAACTCTTCAAAACAATAGAAAAGGAAGCAACCCTTCCAAACTCATTCTATGAAGCCAACATTACCTTAATCCCAAAACCGGGCAGAGATCCTACAGAGAAGGAAAACTACAGACCTATCTCTTTGATGAACATTGATGCTAAGATTCTCAACAAAATCCTAGCCAACAGAATTCAAAAACACATCAGACAGATCATTCATCCAGATCAAGTAGGATTCATCCCTGGAATGCAGGGATGGTTCAACATTCGGAAATCCATAAGTGTGATACACCACATCCAAAAACTGAAAAACAAGAATCACATGATAGTATCAATAGATGCAGAAAAAGCTTTCGACAAAATCCAGCACAACTTCCTGCTAAAGACCCTAACCAAGGTAGGCATAGATGGAAAAATCCACAACATAATCAAAGCAATATATGCAAAACCCAATGCCAGCATCATACTGAATGGAGAAAAACTGGAACCCTTCCCACTGAGATCTGGAACAAGACAGGGATGTCCGCTTTCTCCGCTGCTATTCAACATAGTTCTAGAGGTACTCGCTGAGGCCATAAGACAAGAAAAAGAAATCAAAGGAATCCAAATGGGAAATGAAGAAGTCAAGCTTTCACTATATGCAGATGACATGATTCTTTATATGGAAGAGCCAAAAGGCTCAACACAGAGACTACTAGAACTTATACGAGAGTTCGGTAGAGTGGCAGGGTACAAAATTAATGAACAAAAATCAACAGCCATAGTGTATGCTAACAGCCCCAAGTTGGAAAAAGATCTAACCAGCAAGATACCATTCAAAGTAACAAAGGAAAGCATGAAGTATCTGGGAATTAACCTAACCAAAAATGTTGGAGACCTATTTGAGGAAAACTACAAACTACTTAAAAAAGAAATTGAACAAGATCTAGAAAGATGGAGTAACATCCCATGCTCCTGGATAGGTAAAATCAATATCATTAAAATGTCTATACTGCCAAAGGCAATATATACATTCAACGCAATCCCAATCAAATTGCCCAAAACATTCTTCACAGATCTGGAAACAATGATTCAAAGGTTCATCTGGAAACACAAAAAACCACGAATAGCTAGAACCATTCTCAAGAACAGGAAGTTAGCAGGGGGAATCACAGTCCCAGACCTCTGGACATACTATAGGGCAGTGGTTATCAAAACAGCCTGGTACTGGCAAAAAAATAGAGAAGAAGATCAATGGAGCAGAATAGAAACACCAGATGGGAACCCACACAAATACAGCCAAATAATCTTTGACAAAAAGACAAACGACAACCCAGGCAAATGGGAAGGTCTGTTCAATAAATGCTGTTGGGACAACTGGTTGATAGCCTGCAGAAACAAAAAGATAGACCCACATCTCTCACCATATACTAAGATCAAATCCAAATGGATAAAAGATTTAAACCTACATCCAGAAACCTTCAAACTTTTGGAAGAAAATGTTGGAAACACACTGGAACACTTAGGGGTAGGCCCTCACTTCCTAAAAAAGACTCCAAATGCAGTAGAAATCAAGACCAAAATAAACAAGTGGGACCTCATCAAACTAAGAAGCTTCTGTACAGCTAGAGAAACAATCAACAAAGTAAAAAGGCAACCCACAGAATGGGAGAAGATCTTCGCACACGACTTAGGTGATAGAGGGCTGATCTCCAGAATATACAAAGAGCTACAAAACAACCAAAATGTCAAAACAAACAAGCCACTCAAGAAATGGGCACGGGAAATGGGCAAACACTTCACAAAGGAACAAACCCAAATGGCAAATAAACATATGAAAAAATGCTCAAGTTCCCTGGCAATAAGGGAAATCCAAATCAAAACATCAATGAGGTACCACCTAACGCCAGTAAGACTGGCCCACATGAATAAAAGCACCAACAACACTTGTTGGCGAGGTTGCGGGGGAAAGGGAACCCTACTCCACTGCTGGTGGGGCTGCAGGCTGGTACAGCCTCTATGGAAATCAGTATGGAGAACATTCAAACAACTCAAATACAACATACCGTATGATCCAGCAATAGCACTCCTAGGAATATATCCAGAACACTTGTTTTATGAGAAACCAACATGCACTCCTATGTTCATAGCAGCACAATCAGTAATTGCAAAAACATGGAAGCAGCCAAAATGCCCATCAACAGAGGATTGGATAAGAAAGCTATGGTTCATCTACTCCATGGAATACTACTCAGCTATTAAAAAAAACAAAATGCAGTTCTTTGTGGCCAAATGGGCCAAACTGGAAACCATAATGCTAAGGGAAATGAGCCAATCCCAAAAGGTTAAATACCACATGTTTGCCTTAATTTGATATGATGTTATGTATAACAAGTTATGTTATGAATGTTATATGTTGTGTATAAACCAAAATTGAAATGTCAATGAGGAGGTCACAGAAGGTGGATAAGAAATCGCATTTACTTTTACCATATTGGTTACTCATTGCTATGTCAATTAATTCCATAATGATGTAAATTTTTGCAGATGGTATGTTGGAGCTTTTAATTGATCAGGATGATACTCTGTTGGCTCTGTCTTCAGACCAGAGAGGGTATACCTAAGAAGCCGTTGAACTTGACTAGACAGTAAGATGCTGGACTCTATGTTTGGTATATGCTTGCAATGGGGGAATCTCAACTGAACTTGAACTGTGGTTATGCAACAAGGTGGAGGAATCCACCATGGTGGGAGGGTTTGGGGAGGGGTGGGGAGAATCCCAGTACCTATGAAACTGTGTCACATAATACAATGTAATTAATGAATTTAAAATATAATTTAAAAAAAAAAGAAAGAAAACTGAGTTTCCTTGAGAGCTGCTTGGAAGCCTGATGGTGTGTGAAGTTAGTGAGCCAAATGGAGTTGTTCTCCCACAAGAACCACTCGGCTGATGCTTCTTCAATATGCCCTTCACCAACATGCAGTGTTTCCTTGATTGAATTAGCTCTCACACCAATATTTGCGTCTAGAGCCTTTGCATAGAGGGCTATCTGAAAACGGCTGTGGCGTTGAAGTTGCCTGTGAATGTGGAGTTGGTGGCATGTGAAACCCGCATGTGGAGCATTCGTTTGTGTGGGATGCTCTACCAGGTTCATTCCTAGATAATGCACTCAAAGGGCACTAAGCATAGAGTGTGAAAACTGAGTTTCCTTGAGAGCTGCTTGGAAGCCTGATGGTGTGTGAAGTTAGTGAGCCAAGTGGAGTTGTTCTCCCACAAAAACCACTCGGCTGATGCTTCTTCAATATGCCCTTCACCAACATGCAGTGTTTCCTTGATTGAATTAGCTCTCACACCAATATTTGCGTCTAGAGCCTTTGCATTGAGGGCTATCTGAAAATGGCTGTGGCGCTGAATTTGCCTGTGAATGTGGAGTTGGTGGCATGTGAAACCCGCATGTGGAGCATTCGTTTGTGTGGGATGCTCTACCAGGTTCACTCCGAGATAATGCACTCAAAGGGCACTAAGCATAGAGTGTGAAAACTGAGTTTCCTTGAGAGCTGCTTGGAAGCCTGATGGTGTGTGAGGTTAGTGAGCCAAATGGAGTTTTCTCCCACAAGAACCACTCGGCTGATCCTTCTTCAATATGCCCTTCACCAACATGCAGTGTTTCCTTGATTGAATTAGTTCTCACACCAATATTTGCGTCTAGAGCCTTTGCATTGTGGGCTATCTGAAAACCGCTGTGGCGCTGAAGTTGCCTGTGAATGTGGAGTTGGTGGCATGTGAAACTCGCATGTGGAGCATTCGTTTGTGTGGGATGCTCACCAAGCTTCATTTCAGTCCTAGGCACTCAAAGGGCACTAAGCATAAAGTGTGAAAACTGAGTTTCCTTGAGAGCTGCTTGGAAGCCTGATGGTGTGTGAAGTTAGTGAGCCAAATGGAGTTGTTCTCCCACAAGAACCACTCGGCTGATCCTTCTTCAATATGCCCTTCACCAACATGCAGTGTTTCCTTGATTGAATTAGCTCTCACACCAATATTTGCGTCTAGAGCCTTTGCATTGAGGGCTATCTGAAAACGGCTGTGGCGCTGAAGTTGCCTGACAATGTGTAGTTGGTGGCATGTGAAACCCGCATGTGGAGCATTCGTTTGTGTGGGATGCTCTACCAGGTTCATTCCTAGATAATGCAGTGAAAGGGCACTAAGCATAGAGTTTGAAAACTGAGTTTCCTTGAGAGCTGCTTGGAAGCCTGATGGTGTGTGAAGTTAGTGAGCCAAATGGAGTTGTTCTCCCACAAGAACCACTCGGCTGATCCTTCTTCAATATGCCCTTCACCAACATGCAGTGTTTCCTTGATTGAATTAGCTCTCACACCAATATTTGCGTCTAGAGCCTTTGCATTGAGGGCTATCTGAAAACGGCTGTGGCGCTGAAGTTGCCTGTGAATGTGGAGTTGGTGGCATGTGAAACCCGCATTGTGAGCATTCGTTTGTGTGGGATGCTATAACTGGTTCATTCCTAGATAATGCAGTGAAAGGGCACTAAGCATAGAGTGTGAAAACTGAGTTTCCTTGAGAGCTGCTTGGAAGCCTGATGGTGTGTGAAGTTAGTGAGCCAAATGGAGTTGTTCTCCCACAAGAACCACTCGGCTGATCCTTCTTCAATATGCCCTTCAGCAACATGCAGTGTTTCCTTGATTGAATTAGCTCTCACACCAATATTTGCGTCTAGAGCCTTTGCATTGAGGGCTATCTGAAAATGGCTGTGGCGCTGAATTTGCCTGAGAATGTGGAGTTGGTGGCATGTGAAACCCGCATGTGGAGCATTCGTTTGTGTGGGATGCAAACCAAGCTTCATTTCAGTCCTAGGCACTCAAAGGGCACTAAGCATAGAGTGTGAAAACTGAGTTTCCTTGAGAGCTGCTTGGAAGCCTGATGGTGTGTGAAGTTAGTGAGCCAAATGGAGTTGTTCTCCCACAAGAACCACTCGGCTGATCCTTCTTCAATATGCCCTTCACCAACATGCAGTGTTTCCTTGATTGAATTAGCTCTCACACCAATATTTGTGTCTAGAGCCTTTGCATTGAGGGCTATCTGAAAATGGCTGTGGCGCTGAATTTGCCTGAGAATGTGGAGTTGGTGGCATGTGAATCCCGCATGTGGAGCATTCGTTTGTGTGGGATGCTCTACCAGGTTCTTTCCTAGACAATGCAGTGAAAGGGCACTAGGCATAGAGTGTGAAAACTGAGTTTCCTTGAGAGCTGCTTGGAAGCCTGATGGTGTGTGAAGTTAGTGAGCCAAACGGAGTTGTTCTCCCACAAGAACCACTCGGCTGATCCTTCTTCAATATGCCCTTCACCAACATGCAGTGTTTCCTTGATTGAATTAGCTCTCACACCAATATTTGCGTCTAGAGCCTTTGCATTGAGGGCTATCTGAAAACGGCTGTGGCGCTGAAGTTGCCTGTGAATGTGGAGTTGGTGGCATGTGAAACCCGCATGTGGAGCATTCGTTTGTGTGGGATGCTCACCAAGATTCATTTCAGTCCTAGGCACTCAAAGGGCACTAAGCATAAAGTGTGAAAACTGAGTTTCCTTGAGAGCTGCTTGGAAGCCTGATGGTGTGTGAATTTAGTGAGCCAAATGGAGTTGTTCTCCCACAAGAACCACTCGGCTGATCCTTCTTCAATATGCCCTTCACCAACATGCAGTGTTTCCTTGATTGAATTAGCTCTCACACCAATATTTGCGTCTAGAGCCTTTGCATTGAGGGCTATCTGAAAAATTCTGTGCGCTGAAGTTGCCTGACAATGTGGAGTTGGTGGCATGTGAATCCCGCATGTGGAGCATTCGTTTGTGTGGGATGCTCTACCAGGTTCATTCCTAGATAATGCAGTGAAAGGGCACTAAGCATAGAGTGTGAAAACTGAGTTTCCTTGAGAGCTGCTTGGAAGCCTGAAGGTGTGTGAAGTTAGTGAGCCAAATGGAGTTGTTCTCCCACAAGAACCACTCGGCTGATCCTTCTTCAATATGCCCTTCACCAACATGCAGTGTTTCCTTGATTGAATTAGCTCTCACACCAATATTTGCGTCTAGAGCCTTTGCATTGAGGGCTATCTGAAAACGGCTGTGGCGCTGAAGTTGCCTGTGAATGTGGAGTTGGTGGCATGTGAAACCCGCATGTGGAGCATTCGTTTGTGTGGGATGCAAAACAAGCTTCATTTCAGTCCTAGGCACTCAAAGGGCACTAAGCATAGAGTGTGAAAACTGAGTTTCCTTGAGAGCTGCTTGGAAGCCTGATGGTGTGTGAAGTTAGTGAGCCAAATGGAGTTGTTCTCCCACAAGAACCACTCGGCTGATCCTTCTTCAATATGCCCTTCACCAACATGCAGTGTTTCCTTGATTGAATTAGCTCTCTCACCAATATTTGCGTCCAGAGCCTTTGCATTGAGGGCTATCTGAAAATGGCTGTGGCGCTGAAGTTGCGTGAGAATGTGGAGTTGGTGGCATGTGAATCCCGCATGTGGAGCATTTGTTTGTGTGGGATTCTCTACCAGGTTCATTCCTAGACAATGCAGTGAAAGGGCACTAAGCATAGAGTGTGAAAACTGAGTTTCCTTGAGAGCTGCTTGGAAGCCTGATGGTGTGTGAAGTTAGTGAGCCAAATGGAGTTGTTCTCCCACAAGAACCACTCGGCTGATCCTTCTTCAATATGCCCTTCACCAACATGCAGTGTTTCCTTGATTGAATTAGCTCTCACACCAATATTTGCGTCTAGAGCCTTTGCATTGAGGGCTATCTGAAAACGGCTGTGGCGCTGAAGTTGCCTGACAATGTGGAGTTGGTGGCATGTGAATCCCGCATGTGGAGCATTCGTTTGTGTGGGATGCTCTACCAGGTTCATTCCTAGATAATGCAGTGAAAGGGCACTAAGCATAGAGTGTGAAAACTGAGTTTCCTTGAGAGCTGCTTGGAAGCCTGATGGTGTGTGAAGTTAGTGAGCCAAATGGAGTTGTTCTCCCACAAGAACCACTCGGCTGATCCTTCTTCAATATGCCCTTCACCAACATGCAATGTTTCCTTGATTGAATTAGCTCTCACACCAATATTTGCGTCTAGAGCCTTTGCATTGAGGGCTATCTGAAAACGGCTGTGGCGCTGAAGTTGCCTGTGAATGTGGAGTTGGTGGCATGTGAAACCCGCATGTGGAGCATTCGTTTGTGTGGGATGCAAAACAAGCTTCATTTCAGTCCTAGGCACTCAAAGGGCACTAAGCATAGAGTGTGAACACTGAGTTTCCTTGAGAGCTGCTTGGAAGCCTGATGGTGTGTGAAGTTAGTGAGCCAAATGGAGTTGTTCTCCCACAAGAACCACTCGGCTGATCCTTCTTCAATATGCCCTTCACCAACATGCAGTGTTTCCTTGATTGAATTAGCTCTCTCACCAATATTTGCGTCTAGAGCCTTTGCATTGAGGGCTATCTGAAAATGGCTGTGGCGCTGAATTTGCCTGAGAATGTGGAGTTGGAGGCATGTGAATCCCGCATGTGGAGCATTTGTTTGTGTGGGATTCTCTACCAGGTTCATGCCTAGACAATGCAGTGAAAGGGCACTAAGCATAGAGTGTGAAAACTGAGTTTCCTTGAGAGCTGCTTGGAAGCCTGATGGTGTGTGAAGTTAGTGAGCCAAACGGAGTTGTTCTCCCACAAGAACCACTCGGCTGATCCTTCTTCAATATGCCCTTCACCAACATGCAGTGTTTCCTTGATTGAATTAGTTCTCTCACCAATATTTGCGTCTAGAGCCTTTGCATTGAGGGCTATCTGAAAACGGCTGTGGCGCTGAAGTTGCCTGTGAATGTGGAGTTGGTGGCATGTGAAACCCGCATGTGGAGCATTCGTTTGTGTGGGATGCAAAACAAGCTTCATTTCAGTCCTAGGCACTCAAAGGGCACTAAGCATAGAGTGTGAAAACTGAGTTTCCTTGAGAGCTGCTTGGAAGCCTGATGGTGTGTGAAGTTAGTGAGCCAAATGGAGTTGTTCTCCCACAAGAACCACTCGGCTGATCCTTCTTCAATATGCCCTTCACCAACATGCAGTGTTTCCTTGATTGAATTAGCTCTCTCACCAATATTTGCGTCTAGAGCCTTTGCATTGAGGGCTATCTGAAAATGGCTGTGGCGCTGAATTTGCCTGAGAATGTGGAGTTGGAGGCATGTGAATCCCGCATGTGGAGCATTTGTTTGTGTGGGATTCTCTACCAGGTTCATTCCTAGACAATGCAGTGAAAGGGCACTAAGCATAGAGTGTGAAAACTGAGTTTGCTTGAGAGCTGCTTGGAAGCCTGATGGTGTGTGAAGTTAGTGAGCCAAACGGAGTTGTTCTCCCACAAGAACCACTCGGCTGATCCTTCTTCAATATGCCCTTCACCAACATGCAGTGTTTCCTTGATTGAATTAGTTCTCTCACCAATATTTGCGTCTAGAGCCTTTGCATTGAGGGCTATCTGAAAACGGCTGTGGCGCTGAAGTTGCCTGCGAATGTGGAGTTGGTGGCACGTGAAACCCGCATGTGGAGCATTCGTTTGTGTGGGATTCTCACCAAGCTTCATTTCTGTCCTAGTCACTCAAAGGGCACTAAGCATAGAGTTTGAAAACTGAGTTTCCTTGAGAGCTGCCTGGAAGGCTGATGGTGTGTGAAGTTAGTGAGCCAAATGGAGTTGTTCTCCCACAAGAACCACTCGGCTGATCCTTCTTCAATATGCCCTTCAGCAATATGCAGTGTTTCCTTGATTGAATTAGCTCTCACACCAATATTTGCGTCTAGAGCCTTTGCATTGAGGGCTATCTGAAAATGGCTGTGGCGCTGAAGTTGCCTGTGAATGTGGAGTTGGTGGCATGTGAAACCCGCATGTGGAGCATTCGTTTGAGTGGGTTGCTTACCAAGCTTCATTTCAGTCCTAGGCACTCAAAGGGCACTAAGCATAGAGTGTGAAAACTGAGTTTCCTTGAGAGCTGCTTGGAAGCCTGATGGTGTGTGAAGTTAG
This sequence comes from Ochotona princeps, assembly GCF_030435755.1. Taxonomy (NCBI): domain Eukaryota; kingdom Metazoa; phylum Chordata; class Mammalia; order Lagomorpha; family Ochotonidae; genus Ochotona; species Ochotona princeps. The sequence continues at coordinate 11,361 of NW_026700309.1, read as the reverse complement.
TGAGCCAAATGGAGTTGTTCTCCCACAAGAACCACTCGGCTGATCCTTCTTCAATATGCCGTTCACCAACATGTTGTGTTTCCTTGATTGAATTAGCTCTCACACCAATATTTGCGTCTAGAGCCTTTGCATTGAGGGCTATCTGAAAATGGCTGTGGCGCTGAATTTGCCTGAGAATGTGGAGTTGGTGGCATGTGAATCCCGCATGTGGAGCATTCGTTTGTGTGGGATGCTCTACCAGGTTCTTTCCTAGACAATGCAGTGAAAGGGCACTAGGCATAGAGTGTGAAAACTGAGTTTTCTTGAGAGCTGCTTGGAAGCCTGATGGTGTGTGAAGTTAGTGAGCCAAACGGAGTTGTTCTCCTACAAGAACCACTCGGCTGATCCTTCTTCAATATGCCCTTCACCAACATGCAGTGTTTCCTTGATTGAATTAGCTCTCACACCAATATTTGTGTCTAGAGCCTTTGCATTGAGGGCTATCTGAAAACGGCTGTGGCGATGAAGTTGCCTGTGAATGTGGAGTTGGTGGCATGTGAAACCCGCATGTGGAGCATTCGTTTGTGTGGGATGCTCACCAAGAGTCATTTCAGTCCTAGGCACTCAAAGGGCACTAAGCATAGAGTGTGAAAACTGAGTTTCCTTGAGAGCTGCTTGGAAGCCTGATGGTGTGTGAAGTTAGTGAGCCAAATGGAGTTGTTCTCCCACAAGAACCACTCGGCTGATCCTTCTTCAATATGCCCTTCACCAACATGCAGTGTTTCCTTGATTGAATTAGTTCTCACACCAATATTTGCGTCTAGAGCCTTTGCATTGTGGGCTATCTGAAAACCGCTGTGGCGCTGAAGTTGCCTGTGAATGTGGAGTTGGTGGCATGTGAAACTCGCATGTGGAGCATTCGTTTGTGTGGGATGCTCACCAAGCTTCATTTCAGTCCTAGGCACTCAAAGGGCACTAAGCATAAAGTGTGAAAACTGAGTTTCCTTGAGAGCTGCTTGGAAGCCTGATGGTGTGTGAAGTTAGTGAGCCAAATGGAGTTGTTCTCCCACAAGAACCACTCGGCTGATCCTTCTTCAATATGCCCTTCACCAACATGCAGTGTTTCCTTGATTGAATTAGCTCTCACACCAATATTTGCGTCTAGAGCCTTTGCATTGAGGGCTATCTGAAAACGGCTGTGGCGCTGAAGTTGCCTGACAATGTGTAGTTGGTGGCATGTGAAACCCGCATGTGGAGCATTCGTTTGTGTGGGATGCTCTACCAGGTTCATTCCTAGATAATGCAGTGAAAGGGCACTAAGCATAGAGTTTCAAAACTGAGTTTCCTTGAGAGCTGCTTGGAAGCCTGATGGTGTGTGAAGTTAGTGAGCCAAATGGAGTTGTTCTCCCACAAGAACCACTCGGCTGATCCTTCTTCAATATGCCCTTCACCAACATGCAGTGTTTCCTTGATTGAATTAGCTCTCACACCAATATTTGCGTCTAGAGCGTTTGCATTGAGGGCTATCTGAAAACGGCTGTGGCGCTGAAGTTGCCTGTGAATGTGGAGTTGGTGGCATGTGAAACCCGCATTGTGAGCATTCGTTTGTGTGGGATGCTATAACTGGTTCATTCCTAGATAATGCAGTGAAAGGGCACTAAGCATAGAGTGTGAAAACTGAGTTTCCTTGAGAGCTGCTTGGAAGCCTGATGGTGTGTGAAGTTAGTGAGCCAAATGGAGTTGTTCTCCCACAAGAACCACTCGGCTGATCCTTCTTCAATATGCCCTTCACCAACATGCAGTGTTTCCTTGATTGAATTAGCTCTCACACCAATATTTGCGTCTAGAGCCTTTGCATTGAGGGCTATCTGAAAATGGCTGTGGCGCTGAATTTGCCTGAGAATGTGGAGTTGGTGGCATGTGAAACCCGCATGTGGAGCATTCGTTTGTGTGGGATGCAAACCAAGCTTCATTTCAGTCCTAGGCACTCAAAGGGCACTAAGCATAGAGTGTGAAAACTGAGTTTCCTTGAGAGCTGCTTGGAAGTCTGATGGTGTGTGAAGTTAGTGAGCCAAATGGAGTTGTTCTCCCACAAGAACCACTCGGCTGATCCTTCTTCAATATGCCCTTCACCAACATGCAGTGTTTCCTTGATTGAATTAGCTCTCACACCAATATTTGCGTCTAGAGCCTTTGCATTGAGGGCTATCTGAAAAATTCTGTGGCGCTGAAGTTGCCTGACAATGTGGAGTTGGTGGCATGTGAATCCCGCATGTGGAGCATTCGTTTGTGTGGGATGCTCTACCAGGTTCATTCCTAGATAATGCAGTGAAAGGGCACTAAGCATAGAGTGTGAAAACTGAGTTTCCTTGAGAGCTGCTTGGAAGCCTGATGGTGTGTGAAGTTAGTGAGCCAAATGGAGTTGTTCTCCCACAAGAACCACTCGGCTGATCCTTCTTCAATATGCCCTTCACCAACATGCAGTGTTTCCTTGATTGAATTAGCTCTCACACCAATATTTGTGTCTAGAGCCTTTGCATTGAGGGCTATCTGAAAACGGCTGTGGCGCTGAAGTTGCCTGTGAATGTGGAGTTGGTGGCATGTGAAACCCGCATGTGGAGCATTCGTTTGTGTGGGATGCAAAACAAGCTTCATTTCAGTCCTAGGCACTCAAAGGGCACTAAGCATAGAGTGTGAAAACTGAGTTTCCTTGAGAGCTGCTTGGAAGCCTGATGGTGTGTGAAGTTAGTGAGCCAAATGGAGTTGTTCTCCCACAAGAACCACTCGGCTGATCCTTCTTCAATATGCCCTTCACCAACATGCAGTGTTTCCTTGATTGAATTAGCTCTCTCACCAATATTTGCGTCTAGAGCCTTTGCATTGAGGGCTATCTGAAAATGGCTGTGGCGCTGAATTTGCCTGAGAATGTGGAGTTGGAGGCATGTGAATCCCGCATGTGGAGCATTTGTTTGTGTGGGATTCTCTACCAGGTTCATTCCTAGACAATGCAGTGAAAGGGCACTAAGCATAGAGTGTGAAAACTGAGTTTCCTTGAGAGCTGCTTGGAAGCCTGATGGTGTGTGAAGTTAGTGAGCCAAACGGAGTTGTTCTCCCACAAGAACCACTCGGCTGATCCTTCTTCAATATGCCCTTCACCAACATGCAGTGTTTCCTTGATTGAATTAGTTCTCTCACCAATATTTGCGTCTAGAGCCTTTGCATTGAGGGCTATCTGAAAACGGCTGTGGCGCTGAAGTTGCCTGCGAATGTGGAGTTGGTGGCACGTGAAACCCGCATGTGGAGCATTCGTTTGTGTGGGATTCTCACCAAGCTTCATTTCTGTCCTAGTCACTCAAAGGGCACTAAGCATAGAGTTTGAAAACTGAGTTTCCTTGAGAGCTGCCTGGAAGGCTGATGGTGTGTGAAGTTAGTGAGCCAAATGGAGTTGTTCTCCCACAAGAACCACTCGGCTGATCCTTCTTCAATATGCCCTTCAGCAATATGCAGTGTTTCCTTGATTGAATTAGCTCTCACACCAATATTTGCGTCTAGAGCCTTTGCATTGAGGGCTATCTGAAAATGGCTGTGGCGCTGAAGTTGCCTGTGAATGTGGAGTTGGTGGCATGTGAAACCCGCATGTGGAGCATTCGTTTGAGTGGGTTGCTTACCAAGCTTCATTTCAGTCCTAGGCACTCAAAGGTCACTAAGCATAGAGTGTGAAAACTGAGTTTCCTTGAGAGCTGCTTGGAAGCCTGATGGTGTGTGAAGTTAGTGAGCCAAATGGAGTTGTTCTCCCACAAGAACCACTCGGCTGATCCTTCTTCAATATGCCGTTCACCAACATGTTGTGTTTCCTTGATTGAATTAGCTCTCACACCAATATTTGCGTCTAGAGCCTTTGCATTGAGGGCTATCTGAAAATGGCTGTGGCGCTGAATTTGCCTGAGAATGTGGAGTTGGTGGCATGTGAATCCCGCATGTGGAGCATTCGTTTGTGTGGGATGCTCTACCAGGTTCTTTCCTAGACAATGCAGTGAAAGGGCACTAGGCATAGAGTGTGAAAACTGAGTTTTCTTGAGAGCTGCTTGGAAGCCTGATGGTGTGTGAAGTTAGTGAGCCAAACGGAGTTGTTCTCCCACAAGAACCACTCGGCTGATCCTTCTTCAATATGCCCTTCACCAACATGCAGTGTTTCCTTGATTGAATTAGCTCTCACACCAATATTTGTGTCTAGAGCCTTTGCATTGAGGGCTATCTGAAAACGGCTGTGGCGATGAAGTTGCCTGTGAATGTGGAGTTGGTGGCATGTGAAACCCGCATGTGGAGCATTCGTTTGTGTGGGATGCTCACCAAGAGTCATTTCAGTCCTAGGCACTCAAAGGGCACTAAGCATAAAGTGTGAAAACTGAGTTTCCTTGAGAGCTGCTTGGAAGCCTGATGGTGTGTGAAGTTAGTGAGCCAAATGGAGTTGTTCTCCCACAAGAACCACTCGGCTGATCCTTCTTCAATATGCCCTTCACCAACATGCAGTGTTTCCTTGATTGAATTAGCTCTCACACCAATATTTGCGTCTAGAGCCTTTGCATTGAGGGCTATCTGAAAACTTCTGTGGCGCTGAAGTTGCCTGACAATGTGGAGTTGGTGGCATGTGAATCCCGCATGTGGAGCATTCGTTTGTGTGGGATGCTCTACCAGGTTCATTCCTAGATAATGCAGTGAAAGGGCACTAAGCATAGAGTTTGAAAACTGAGTTTCCTTGAGAGCTGCTTGGAAGCCTGATGGTGTGTGAAGTTAGTGAGCCAAATGGAGTTGTTCTCCCACAAGAACCACTCGGCTGATCCTTCTTCAATATGCCCTTCACCAACATGCAGTGTTTCCTTGATTGAATTAGCTCTCACACCAATATTTGCGTCTAGAGCGTTTGCATTGAGGGCTATCTGAAAACGGCTGTGGCGCTGAAGTTGCCTGTGAATGTGGAGTTGGTGGCATGTGAAACCCGCATTGTGAGCATTCGTTTGTGTGGGATGCTATAACTGGTTCATTCCTAGATAATGCAGTGAAAGGGCACTAAGCATAGAGTGTGAAAACTGAGTTTCCTTGAGAGCTGCTTGGAAGCCTGATGGTGTGTGAAGTTAGTGAGCCAAATGGAGTTGTTCTCCCACAAGAACCACTCGGCTGATCCTTCTTCAATATGCCCTTCACCAACATGCAGTGTTTCCTTGATTGAATTAGCTCTCACACCAATATTTGCGTCTAGAGCCTTTGCATTGAGGGCTATCTGAAAATGGCTGTGGCGCTGAATTTGCCTGAGAATGTGGAGTTGGTGGCATGTGAAACCCGCATGTGGAGCATTCGTTTGTGTGGGATGCAAACCAAGCTTCATTTCAGTCCTAGGCACTCAAAGGGCACTAAGCATAGAGTGTGAAAACTGAGTTTCCTTGAGAGCTGCTTGGAAGCCTGATGGTGTGTGAAGTTAGTGAGCCAAATGGAGTTGTTCTCCCACAAGAACCACTCGGCTGATCCTTCTTCAATATGCCCTTCACCAACATGCAGTGTTTCCTTGATTGAATTAGCTCTCACACCAATATTTGCGTCTAGAGCCTTTGCATTGAGGGCTATCTGAAAAATTCTGTGGCGCTGAAGTTGCCTGACAATGTGGAGTTGGTGGCATGTGAATCCCGCATGTGGAGCATTCGTTTGTGTGGGATGCTCTACCAGGTTCATTCCTAGATAATGCAGTGAAAGGGCACTAAGCATAGAGTGTGAAAACTGAGTTTCCTTGAGAGCTGCTTGGAAGCCTGATGGTGTGTGAAGTTAGTGAGCCAAATGGAGTTGTTCTCCCACAAGAACCACTCGGCTGATCCTTCTTCAATATGCCCTTCACCAACATGCAGTGTTTCCTTGATTGAATTAGCTCTCACACCAATATTTGTGTCTAGAGCCTTTGCATTGAGGGCTATCTGAAAACGGCTGTGGCGCTGAAGTTGCCTGTGAATGTGGAGTTGGTGGCATGTGAAACCCGCATGTGGAGCATTCGTTTGTGTGGGATGCAAAACAAGCTTCATTTCAGTCCTAGGCACTCAAAGGGCACTAAGCATAGAGTGTGAAAACTGAGTTTCCTTGAGAGCTGCTTGGAAGCCTGATGGTGTGTGAAGTTAGTGAGCCAAATGGAGTTGTTCTCCCACAAGAACCACTCGGCTGATCCTTCTTCAATATGCCCTTCACCAACATGCAGTGTTTCCTTGATTGAATTAGCTCTCTCACCAATATTTGCGTCTAGAGCCTTTGCATTGAGGGCTATCTGAAAATGGCTGTGGCGCTGAATTTGCCTGAGAATGTGGAGTTGGAGGCATGTGAATCCCGCATGTGGAGCATTTGTTTGTGTGGGATTCTCTACCAGGTTCATTCCTAGACAATGCAGTGAAAGGGCACTAAGCATAGAGTGTGAAAACTGAGTTTCCTTGAGAGCTGCTTGGAAGCCTGATGGTGTGTGAAGTTAGTGAGCCAAACGGAGTTGTTCTCCCACAAGAACCACTCGGCTGATCCTTCTTCAATATGCCCTTCACCAACATGCAGTGTTTCCTTGATTGAATTAGTTCTCTCACCAATATTTGCGTCTAGAGCCTTTGCATTGAGGGCTATCTGAAAACGGCTGTGGCGCTGAAGTTGCCTGCGAATGTGGAGTTGGTGGCACGTGAAACCCGCATGTGGAGCATTCGTTTGTGTGGGATTCTCACCAAGCTTCATTTCTGTCCTAGTCACTCAAAGGGCACTAAGCATAGAGTTTGAAAACTGAGTTTCCTTGAGAGCTGCCTGGAAGGCTGATGGTGTGTGAAGTTAGTGAGCCAAATGGAGTTGTTCTCCCACAAGAACCACTCGGCTGATCCTTCTTCAATATGCCCTTCAGCAATATGCAGTGTTTCCTTGATTGAATTAGCTCTCACACCAATATTTGCGTCTAGAGCCTTTGCATTGAGGGCTATCTGAAAATGGCTGTGGCGCTGAAGTTGCCTGTGAATGTGGAGTTGGTGGCATGTGAAACCCGCATGTGGAGCATTCGTTTGAGTGGGTTGCTTACCAAGCTTCATTTCAGTCCTAGGCACTCAAAGGGCACTAAGCATAGAGTGTGAAAACTGAGTTTCCTTGAGAGCTGCTTGGAAGCCTGATGGTGTGTGAAGTTAGTGAGCCAAATGGAGTTGTTCTCCCACAAGAACCACTCGGCTGATCCTTCTTCAATATGCCGTTCACCAACATGTTGTGTTTCCTTGATTGAATTAGCTCTCACACCAATATTTGCGTCTAGAGCCTTTGCATTGAGGGCTATCTGAAAATGGCTGTGGCGCTGAATTTGCCTGAGAATGTGGAGTTGGTGGCATGTGAATCCCGCATGTGGAGCATTCGTTTGTGTGGGATGCTCTACCAGGTTCTTTCCTAGACAATGCAGTGAAAGGGCACTAGGCATAGAGTGTGAAAACTGAGTTTTCTTGAGAGCTGCTTGGAAGCCTGATGGTGTGTGAAGTTAGTGAGCCAAACGGAGTTGTTCTCCCACAAGAACCACTCGGCTGATCCTTCTTCAATATGCCCTTCACCAACATGCAGTGTTTCCTTGATTGAATAAGCTCTCACACCAATATTTGTGTCTAGAGCCTTTGCATTGAGGGCGATCTGAAAACGGCTGTGGCGATGAAGTTGCCTGTGAATGTGGAGTTGGTGGCATGTGAAACCCGCATGTGGAGCATTCGTTTGTGTGGGATGCTCACCAAGAGTCATTTCAGTCCTAGGCACTCAAAGGGCACTAAGCATAAAGTGTGAAAACTGAGTTTCCTTGAGAGCTGCTTGGAAGCCTGATGGTGTGTGAAGTTAGTGAGCCAAATGGAGTTGTTCTCCCACAAGAACCACTCGGCTGATCCTTCTTCAATATGCCCTTCACCAACATGCAGTGTTTCCTTGATTGAATTAGCTCTCACACCAATATTTGCGTCTAGAGCCTTTGCATTGAGGGCTATCTGAAAACTTCTGTGGCGCTGAAGTTGCCTGACAATGTGGAGTTGGTGGCATGTGAATCCCGCATGTGGAGCATTCGTTTGTGTGGGATGCTCTACCAGGTTCATTCCTAGATAATGCAGTGAAAGGGCACTAAGCATAGAGTGTGAAAACTGAGTTTCCTTGAGAGCTGCTTGGAAGCCTGATGGTGTGTGAAGTTAGTGAGCCAAATGGAGTTGTTCTCCCACAAGAACCACTCGGCTGATCCTTCTTCAATATGCCCTTCACCAACATGCAGTGTTTCCTTGATTGAATTAGCTCTCACACCAATATTTGCGTCTAGAGCCTTTGCATTGAGGGCTATCTGAAAACGGCTGTGGCGCTGAAGTTGCCTGTGAATGTGGAGTTGGTGGCATGTGAAACCCGCATGTGGAGCATTCGTTTGTGTGGGATGCAAAACAAGCTTCATTTCAGTCCTAGGCACTCAAAGGGCACTAAGCATAGAGTGTGAAAACTGAGTTTCCTTGAGAGCTGCTTGGAAGCCTGATGGTGTGTGAAGTTAGTGAGCCAAATGGAGTTGTTCTCCCACAAGAACCACTCGGCTGATCCTTCTTCAATATGCCCTTCACCAACATGCAGTGTTTCCTTGATTGAATTAGCTCTCTCAGCAATATTTGCGTCCAGAGCCTTTGCATTGAGGGCTATCTGAAAATAGCTGTGGCGCTGAATTTGCCTGAGAATGTGGAGTTGGTGGCATGTGAATCCCGCATGTGGAGCATTTGTTTGTGTGGGATTCTCTACCAGGTTCATTCCTAGACAATGCAGTGAAAGGGCACTAAGCATAGAGTGTGAAAACTGAGTTTCCTTGAGAGCTGCTTGGAAGCCTGATGGTGTGTGAAGTTAGGGAGCCAAATGGAGTTGTTCTCCCACAAGAACCACTCGGCTGATCCTTCTTCAATATGCCCTTCACCAACATGCAGTGTTTCCTTGATTGAATTAGCTCTCACACCAATATTTGCGTCTAGAGCCTTTGCATTGAGGGCTATCTGAAAACGGCTGTGGCGCTGAAGTTGCCTGACAATGTGGAGTTGGTGGCATGTGAATCCCGCATGTGGAGCATTGGTGTGTGTGGGATGCTCTACCAGGTTCATTCCTAGATAATGCAGTGAAAGGGCACTAAGCATAGAGTGTGAAAACTGAGTTTCCTTGAGAGCTGCTTGGAAGCCTGATGGTGTGTGAAGTTAGTGAGCCAAATGGAGTTGTTCTCCCACAAGAACCACTCGGCTGATCCTTCTTCAATATGCCCTTCACCAACATGCAGTGTTTCCTTGATTGAATTAGCTCTCACACCAATATTTGCGTCTAGAGCCTTTGCATTGAGGGCTATCTGAAAACGGCTGTGGCGCTGAAGTTGCCTGTGAATGTGGAGTTGGTGGCATGTGAAACCCGCATGTGGAGCATTCGTTTGTGTGGGATGCAAAACAAGCTTCATTTCAGTCCTAGGCACTCTAAGGGCACTAAGCATAGAGTGTGAAAACTGAGTTTCCTTGAGAGCTGCTTGGAAGCCTGATGGTGTGTGAAGTTAGTGAGCCAAATGGAGTTGTTCTCCCACAAGAACCACTCGGCTGATCCTTCTTCAATATGCCCTTCACCAACATGCAGTGTTTCCTTGATTGAATTAGCTCTCTCACCAATATTTGCGTCTAGAGCCTTTGCATTGAGGGCTATCTGAAAATGGCTGTGGCGCTGAATTTGCCTGAGAATGTGGAGTTGGAGGCATGTGAATCCCGCATGTGGAGCATTTGTTTGTGTGGGATTCTCTACCAGGTTCATTCCTAGACAATGCAGTGAAAGGGCACTAAGTATAGAGTGTGAAAACTGAGTTTCCTTGAGAGCTGCTTGGAAGCCTGATGGTGTGTGAAGTTAGTGAGCCAAACGGAGTTGTTCTCCCACAAGAACCACTCGGCTGATCCTTCTTCAATATGCCCTTCACCAACATGCAGTGTTTCCTTGATTGAATTAGTTCTCTCACCAATATTTGCGTCTAGAGCCTTTGCATTGAGGGCTATCTGAAAACGGCTGTGGCGCTGAAGTTGCCTGCGAATGTGGAGTTGGTGGCACGTGAAACCCGCATGTGGAGCATTCGTTTGTGTGGGATTCTCACCAAGCTTCATTTCTGTCCTAGTCACTCAAAGGGCACTAAGCATAGAGTTTGAAAACTGAGTTTCCTTGAGAGCTGCCTGGAAGGCTGATGGTGTGTGAAGTTAGTGAGCCAAATGGAGTTGTTCTCCCACAAGAACCACTCGGCTGATCCTTCTTCAATATGCCCTTCAGCAATATGCAGTGTTTCCTTGATTGAATTAGCTCTCACACCAATATTTGCGTCTAGAGCCTTTGCATTGAGGGCTATCTGAAAATGGCTGTGGCGCTGAAGTTGCCTGTGAATGTGGAGTTGGTGGCATGTGAAACCCGCATGTGGAGCATTCGTTTGAGTGGGTTGCTTACCAAGCTTCATTTCAGTCCTAGGCACTCTTCAAAAGGGCACTAAGCATAGAGTGTGAAAACTGAGTTTCCTTGAGAGCTGCTTGGAAGCCTGATGGTGTGTGAAGTTAGTGAGCCAAATGGAGTTGTTCTCCCACAAGAACCACTCGGCTGATCCTTCTTCAATATGCCGTTCACCAACATGTTGTGTTTCCTTGATTGAATTAGCTCTCACACCAATATTTGCGTCTAGAGCCTTTGCATTGAGGGCTATCTGAAAATGGCTGTGGCGCTGAATTTGCCTGAGAATGTGGAGTTGGTGGCATGTGAATCCCGCATGTGGAGCATTCGTTTGTGTGGGATGCTCTACCAGGTTCTTTCCTAGACAATGCAGTGAAAGGGCACTAGGCATAGAGTGTGAAAACTGAGTTTTCTTGAGAGCTGCTTGGAAGCCTGATGGTGTGTGAAGTTAGTGAGCCAAACGGAGTTGTTCTCCCACAAGAACCACTCGGCTGATCCTTCTTCAATATGCCCTTCACCAACATGCAGTGTTTCCTTGATTGAATTAGCTCTCACACCAATATTTGTGTCTAGAGCCTTTGCATTGAGGGCTATCTGAAAACGGCTGTGGCGATGAAGTTGCCTGTGAATGTGGAGTTGGTGGCATGTGAAACCCGCATGTGGAGCATTCGTTTGTGTGGGATGCTCACCAAGAGTCATTTCAGTCCTAGGCACTCAAAGGGCACTAAGCATAAAGTGTGAAAACTGAGTTTCCTTGAGAGCTGCTTGGAAGCCTGATGGTGTGTGAAGTTAGTGAGCCAAATGGAGTTGTTCTCCCACAAGAACCACTCGGCTGATCCTTCTTCAATATGCCCTTCACCAACATGCAGTGTTTCCTTGATTGAATTAGCTCTCACA